>NC_060288.1:15970768-16270768 GCF_021613505.1 Equus quagga | reverse complement strand
ATTAGTAAATAAGTTAATGACATTTCATAAAATAAAACATGAAATTGGGAAATCTATCACTAGGTCTTGAGCCCTGAAGCTTAAAAACCTTCTTCTACCTATTGAATTGCCCAGAAAAACAATACATTCTCTCTTAAGATAATGAACAGAATATTGGAAAAGCTTTGTATTATCTCCTTTCTTCTGCCTGATTGTTTTATGAAAGTAGTTGGAACGTTTAGGTAGAAAATGAGGGCCTAGATTACATGAAAAACTTCCTATTCTTAGTATGTGGGAAAAGCCCAGAAAAAATAGGGCTGACTCTATTTTTTTTCTTAAGAAACTGCCAATGATAAATAATTCTCACGCAGACAAGTTCTCTTTGAGTCTGAGAGAGAGAATTGGGAAAACTTACACATTGAGTCATCTTGTAATTCCACAAAAAGAGAGATATTGCAAAGTTAAAGTATATGAGTTAGAGATGTTGAATATAGAAAACTATTTCTCTGAAATCAAGATAAGAACTGTTTTTTGTTTATTTTTTGCATGTCTTAAAATTTCAAATGTATTTTAATCTACTTTATTAATGAAGCAACTAATACCCCAAATTGTGAAAACTCTCTTGATAAAGAAGACCAAGGTTAGATGACTCATGTTTACAATTACGAAAGTTACTACAAAACTACAGTAACAAAGAGTATGGTACTGGCATAAAATTAGACAGATATAGATTATTGCAACAGAGTTGAAAGTCCAGAATTAAATCCATAAGTCTATGATCAATTGATTTTTGACATGAGTGCCAAGACCATTCAATGACAAAAGAATAGTCTTTTCATGAAAATGTGCTGGGGTAACTGGATATCCACATGCAGACAAATGAAGTGGGACCCTCCACTACATCATGTACAAAAATTAACTTATAAAGTGGGGCTGGCCCCGTGGTCGAGTGGTTAGGTTTGCGCGCTCCGCTGCAGGTGGCCCAGTGTTTCGTTGGTTCGAGTCCTGGGCGCGGACATGGCACGGCTCATCGGGCCACGCTGAGGCGGCGTCCCACATGCCACAACTAGAAGGACCCACAACGAAGAATGTACAACTATGTACCGGAGGGGCTTTGGGGAGAAAAAGGAAAAAATAAAATCTTTAAAAAAAAAAAAAATTAACTTATAAAGAATCAGAAACCTAAATATAAGAGCTAAAACTATAAAATTATTAGAAGAAAACATAGGAGTAAATCTTCATGACCTTGGATTTGGCAATGGTTTCTTAGATAATGACATCAAAAACACAAGCAACAAAAGAAAAAAATAGATAAATTAGATTCATCAATATTTTAAAAATTTGTGCATCAAAGGACACTACCAAGAAAGTAAAAAACAATCCACACAATAGCACAAAATATTTGCAAATTGTCTATTTGATAAGCCTCTTGTATCCAGAATATATAAAAAATTTCTACAATTTAACAACAAAAATTAAACCAATAAAAAATGAGCAAAGGACTTAAATGGACATTTCTCCATAGAAGTTATACAAATTAATAACAAGCACATAAAAAGATGCTCAGCATCATTAATCATCAGAGAAATGCAAAACAAAATCATAGTGAGATACCATTTCACATCCCATAGGAAGGCTGTAATCAAAAAGGCAGTTAATAGCAAATGTTGGTAAAAATGTGGAAAAATTGGAACTTTTATACATTACTGATAGGAATATAACATGATACAACCTCTGTGGGAAACAGTGTGGCAGTTCCTCAAAAAGCTAAAAAAAAATTAGAATATGACCCAGTAATTCCAGTCCTAGGTATATACCCAGAGAATCAAAAATAGGTATTCAAACAAAAACTGGTACATGAATGATCATACTAGCATCATTGACAATTACCAAAAGGTGGAAACAACCAGAATGTTCATCAATGGATGAATGGGTAAAATATGGTAAATCCATACAATGGTCTATTACTCAGCTATAGCAAGGAATGAAATAGTTATACATACCACAACATGGATAAAATTTGCAAACATTATTCTAAGTGAAAGAAACTAGACACAAAGTGTCATATATTAAATGTTTCTATTTATATGACATATCCAGAATAGGCAAATCCATAGAGACTAAAAGCAGATTAGAAGTTACCGGGGGCTGAAGGTATGAAGAAATGGGGAGTGACTGATTAAAGGGTGCAGGATTTCCTATTGAGGTGATGAAAAAGTTCTGTGACTAGATAGTGTTTATGTCTGCACAACATTGTTGATGTACTAAATGGCATGTAAATATAGACTTTAAAATGGCAAATTTTATGTTCTGTGTATTTTATCACAATAAAAAATAAAGCAACTAGTATAGAGCTACTTTAATTTGAGATTTATAATAAAATTTATAATATGCTTCAGGGGCCAGCCTGGTGGCCGGGTGGTTAAGTTTGTGCGCTCTGCTTCAGCGGCCCAGGGCTTCGCCAGTTCTGATCCTGGCCACGGACATGGCACTGCTCATCAAGCCATGCTGAGATGGCATCTCACATAGCACAACTAGAAGGACGTGCAATTGGAATGTTCAACTATGTACTGGATGGCTTTGGGGAGGAGGAGAAAAAAAAAAAACAGATTGGTAGCAGATGTTAGCTCAGGTGCAAATTTGAAAAAAAAAAATCTTCCAAAAAACAAATAATACACTTCAGAAGTAAGGAAGCATTCCATACTTACATAATGAGAGGAAAAGGATTTTCACACATATATACACACAGAGATCCTGCAGCTTAATTTGACAACCTCATTCATGGATCAAACTAAACAGATACAGAAACTCAAAGTACTTATCTCAAAGAGCTGTTCTGCTTTCCAAGGGACATGTAAATTACCTTCTCACAAATAGGTGGAAAAAACAAACAAAAGCTAACAAATCATATTTTCTGTTATCACTTGCCAAAGACAGAAGAAATCCCATCATCCCTTTAAAAGATATTGCCAAATACTCAGACCATAAAACCAGATTCCCAATCACTGCAAATAAGGAGGCAGCAAAAATAAAGCTTTGGTGCTAAAAGGAATCACCTCAGAAACCAAGAGAAGACCTGTTTGAATTTAAATTGCCTGTGAGGTACACCTGTCAGTCAATGGAGCTTAATGGGCTCTGACAGCTAAGTCTAATTGGGAATATTTGTATAACCTACAAAACTTTTCAAAATATAATATAAAAAATATTTTCAACATGACTCTTATGCAAATATAAAAATAAATCTGTCAAAGATTTATTATCTCATTATTACTATGACCATTTAGATGGCAACGCTAGTTCAAAGAACATTTTGTACAACCGAATTTTTAATAGTGCACTAAGGGAGATATTTTGAAATAAATGTGCTTAGTTAGAGATTAAACTCATTAATATCTTACAGAGCTATAAAACTGTAACCTTTTGGGCTATTTTATTCTACTGGGCAGAGATCTATGATTTAATATGTATCTTCACAAAGTCTAAGCCCTTAATTGCTAGTAAATAGCGAAGTCAAACAGAGGTACATTCTCCTAGATAATTAAATAATGTTGGGTTAAGCCCGTCACATAACACTCTAATGTGGCAGTGAAAAGACCTGCCACCTACATTTTTGCCGTATGTCCTAGTTTAAATATTTTTTAACATTATGTGACTATATAAACATTTTGAAATAAGTTAAATGATATTAAAAATAGACAATTAGCAAACAGGAAATAATTTGCAACAACTGAAAGATCTTATGTACTTTCTAAAACTTTATATGCTTTTTATCTAAAAAAGTTCATATACTTATACAATGATTACTTATGTATTTATAAGAAAGCATAAAATACTGTTAGAGAAATTGAAAAGTTTATGAAGAAATCACAGGTAATTCACAAAAACGTGACTAACACACACAAGGATAAAACTAAACTCACTAGTAATCAAGAAAACACATATAAAAATTATAGTGACACACATTACTTGTCAAATGAAATTTCTAAATGATAGCTTTGTCATTGTTATAATTCAAACGTTCACTTTGAATGTTCAATTCAAATAGTTCAAAAGTGATAATGGGAATATGTCTTCAGTCTTTCTAGGAGTAATTTTATTTATGTCTTAACAGCTTTAAAAATGTTCGAAGACTGCTATGTAACGGATTTGTTTATGGAAATATATCCTAAGAATAAAGTGAATACTTACACTATTAATTCCGAAAGCAAAATTTTGAAAATAGATTACAGTGAGGTAAATATAGTGTAGTTTTAATGCTTTCATTAAAAATGAAGTGGTCAAATAATTTTTAATAGTATGGGACCCTAATCATGAAAAAACATGATGCCTGGCATGATGTTAGATAGGCCATACCAGTCAGAGCTAAACTCAGGCCAACCTCAGAATACCTCTCCATACACTTTAGATAAGGACAGTCCAACAGTTGGAGCTTTGTGAGATGGAAGCCACTTTGCACAATTGAGTTATCCATCTCATTTTAAACATACTCTGCACAGGTTTGCTAATTCTAAGGGCAACTGGAGATCAGAGTGATGAATTCCTTTGTAACTAAGCTGGTTGGATCAGGCTTCCTGAAAGCAGCTTTTTAAACATTAGGTCTTGGGCAGACAGGTAAAATGGTAATAGATAGAAATATGATGAGATGAGAACAATAGCTGGGGATAAGGCAACTTTTAGGAGTTAGCAGGAAACTTGGCATCCTGTAGAAAGAATACCATGCAAGGAAGTGTAGGACTCATTATAGAAAATTAAAGGCTTAACATATGGACATTAACACAGGAAGCCAATTTGAGGACTCTTTAGAGAGAAAGAAAAATACCCTGACTGCATTAGAGTGAGGAAGAGCTTCAAATGCTAAATAAATAAATAGTTTCTATTACTAATAATTGATCCTGATAATCTTCCTTTTAGATAAAGTAGTAAGAAATTATCTTGGCAAAAAAAAAAAAATCATGTGTTTTCTGCGGTGAATGTTTTAATCTAGTTTTGAGAAGACAGTCTCCTTTTTTACCTAAAATTGTCAACTATGGTAGGAGTACTTTTCTCTACTTAATATAAGCCACTGAAGGTTGGAACATGAACTTCTCTCCAATCTTTACCCATACGTCTGTATTGATAGAGAACCTGTGTATTCTTTGTTCCTCCTATACTAACAAGTCACCAATCTAGAATCCTTAAGTGTAGAGACATAGAAACCATGTTCCCATGTCGTGGGAGGGTTAGCCTTCTTCTTCTTCTTCTTTTGTAAATATCAATTTCTCTAATTTTGTGTTCCTCAATGGCAAGAATTGCATCTTTTCCTTGACACAACAATATCCAGCACTGTAAGTGGGATCTTATGTTTTCAATAAATATTGTGAGTATATGTACGAAGACCTCACTAACTCAATGTTTAATCTTCTGTCCAAGGTCCTGACAGGTGATGGGGCACTAAGAAGCTTCTGCTATCATGGAGCAGCCTTTCCTGCAAGGCAGCCCTTTCTATGGCTCTAAAGGGAAATTCTGCCTTTATTTCAGCTGCCTCATCTAACACATTTGACTGAGTTTTTCTCTCAACAGTTGCACAGAATAGATCAAATTTATATTCCACATCAACATTGTGACTGTAATGATTTTAGACCAAATTTAACCAGTTTAGTCAATTATTCTCCATTTCACAACTTTATTGGTTTATTTGTCTGTTTTTAACATATCTGGACTTGCTCTCCTCTGAGGTAACTTGAATCTATGGGAGAAATCTAAGTGAATCTCTAGCTAAATTCAATAATTCGGATTTTGCAGTATTGATACAGCCACAGGTAGAACAATGGTCTCTTATTCTGAACAATATGTTTCTACTAATGTGGTTATGATGATTTTAATTTTTGACAGCCATAACAACTTGCTTCATATTTCCTTGCAGACAATTACACACATAGGTCTTTTCAAATGAACTGATAAGCTAGATCTTGCCCATTTGCTATATATATATTTTTGTCCCTGGGTTGTATCTCCCTATATATATAATTATATTTTTACATAGTTTTATAAATGCCACACTTTGTCATGCAGTATTTTATATATTACATTCTGTAATGTGAACAAAATTTGATAAATATATCTTATTGGGCTTTATCTAATATATTTTAAATTTGAACAGGATAAACTGAATATAATACCTCTTTCATGCCTTGAGAAACCTCCCTTAAAGTTACCATTAATTTTACTCTATGAGTGTTGAATATGGTTATTTAAAATATGGTGAACACACTTTATTATGTGCTCGTATCTTACTATCTCATACAAAGATTGTCATGTTACTCAGTTAAAAGTCTGCCAAATACTAGCATGTATTTATAGCATTTCTTTGTTCTAGTAATTGAACAATAAAAAAGTGGTGAGCATGCCCCTGTAGCTCCAATGTGTGGCCCTGGCTCAGTCCATGCAAAGAAGCCCCACCCACCAAGCACAGTGACCAGTGGTACCACAACAAGAGGCAGCAGTAGATCTTGGCACCAGGGTGAGTGCATTCCCCGCCCACATAAGCATCCATAGAACTGCTTTGCCCTCAAAGTGGGAATGAGCGAAGGGGTGACTGTAGGATGAGGTGGCAGCAGCCCTTAGCCTGCACATGATTGCTTTCCCAATAGTGGAAGAGCTTACCATGTTGCTGTGGCCCTGAGGAGTAGCCCAGTCTCAGACTTCGGGAGGAAGCCCTGCCCATGAAGCACAGTCAATGCATGGTCCTGAATGCTCTCCAGGATAGTGCAAGCACCCATAGTGTCCCCACAACTTCCAGCAGATAGTATGAGATCAGAAACTCAGCTCCTGCCTCCCCTTCAGTGATGCCACATGGAATCTTCAGCCTAACACTATCACAAATGCCCAAGGAAAGATTAGTTCATCAAACATCATAAGAAACTACAGAAACACCTCAGACCAGAAGGAAAATGACAATTCTCTAGAAACCAACCCTGAAGGCACAGAAACTTACACTCTAAATGACAGACATTCAAAATAACTATCATAAAGAAACTAAATGAGTTAAAAGAAAACTAATAAAGGCAGTTCAATAAGCTCTGGAATAAAATTAATGAGAAGAAGGAATACTTCACCAAAGAGATTGAAACTGTAAAAACAAAATAAACCAAGCAGAGATTTGGAATATGAAGATCACAATTAATGAAATAAAAAATAATCATGAATCCTTAAAAAGTAGAGCTGATGTTATGGAAGGAAGAATTAGTGAGTTAGAGGATAGAAATATGGAAATGCTACAGGTAGAGGAGGAGAAAGAACTAAGATTTTAAAAGAATGAAAGAATTCTTCGAGAAATATCTGACTCAATTAGGAAAAGCAGCATAAGGATTATAGATATTCCAGAGAGAGAGAAAGGAGGGAGAAAGGAGGAGAGAGCTTGTTCAAACGAATAATAGCTGAGAACTTCCACAAACTGAGGAAAGAACTGTATTTACAAATACATGAAGCTAATAGAATGTCTAATTACATCAATACTAAAAGACTTTTTCTCCAAGTCATGTAATAGTAAACCTGGCAAAATGAAATGGGAGTCAGAAATAAATACAAAGGAAGAGAAACAATGGAAAATAACCTACAAAGTAACCCTTATCATGCGTTCAGCAGTTTTGTCAGCAGAAAGCCTATAGGCTAAAAAGAATGGAATGATATATTCAAAATACTGAAAGACAGCAACTTTCAGCCAAGCATACTATATCCAGTGAAGCTTTTCTTCACTTGTGATGGAGAAATAAAAGTTTTCCAAGATAAACAAAAGCTAAGGGAGTTCATCACCACTAGACCTCCCCTATGAGAAATGATTAAAGACACCCACATCCTGGAAACAAAAAGGCAAAGGTCTAGAAAGCTTTGAGCAAGGAGATAAATACACAGACAAAGTCAGAAAACCACAGCTCTCTATCAGAAAAGGGAAGCAATTCCTCAATTACAACTTAAGAGATAAGGGGAAGGAAAACATCAAAAGTAGCTATAAACCTTCAACTTAGTCACAAACTCACAGCACCAAACAGAATAATTTGTCACAACAATAACTCAGAAGGGGAAGGGGAAAGGGATGGAACTTGCTTAGGCTAATGTACATAAGAGGCTATGAGAATGTGGACTGTTTCATCTATGAGATCTTTTATATAATCCTAACAGTAACCACTAAATAAAAAATCAGAGAAGAGCCACAACTCATTAAAAAAGAGAAAACTGAGAAAACTTCCACAGAAAACCACCAAAATGAAATGGGAGTCAGAAATACAAAGGAAGAAAAACAATGGAGACATAGACAAGCAGAAAACAAGAGATAAAATGACAATAGTAAGCCCTCACATGTCAATAATCACTCTAAATATAAATGGAATGAATTCCCCAATCAAAAGACACAGAGTGGCTAGATGGATTAAAAAGAAAGGCCCAACAATATGCTGCCTCCAGGAAACACATCTCAGCTCTAAAGACAAACATAGGTTCAGAGTGAAGGGATGGAAGACAATACCCTAAGCTAATGGCAAACAAAAAAAAGCGTGTTGCCATACGTATATCAGACAAAGCAGACTTCAAGTTAAAAAGACAATGAGAAAGAAGAGAGGCAGTACATAATGATAAAAGGGACATTCCACCAAGAGGGCATAACACTTATGAATATATATGCACCAAACACAGAAGCACTACATAAAGCAACTATTAATAAACCTAAAGGGAGAAATTAACAACACAATAGTAATAGGGGAACTCAACACCCAACTTCCATCAATGGATAGATCATCTAGGCAGAAAGTCAACAAGGAAATAGTGGATTTAAACAAAACACTTGATCAAATGGCCTTAATAGATATATTGAGAGCATTCCATCCCAAAACAGCAGAATTCACATTCTTCTCAAGTGCACACAAATCATTCTCAAAGATAGATTGTATGTTGGGAAACATGGCAAGCCTCAATAAATTTGAGAAGATTGAAATAATCATAAGCATCTTTTCTGACCACAACACTATGAAGGTAGAATTCAACTACAAGGAAAAAAAACGGGAAAATAATAAATATGTGGAGGCTAAACAACATGCTACTGAACAACCAATGAACCATTGAAGAAATTAAAGAAGAAATCAAAAGATATCTGGTGACAAATGAAAATGAAAATACACCTTATCAACTCATATGGGATGCAGCAAAAGTGGTCCTAAGAGGAATTCATAGCACAACAGGCTCAACTTTACAAATAAGAAAAATCTCAAGTAAGCAATCTTACACTACATCTAACAAAATTAGAAACAGAAGAACAAATCAAGCCCAAACTCAGCAGAAGGAGGGAAATGATAAAAATTAGAGCAGAAATAAATGAATTTGAAATTTAAAAAATCTGTAGAAAGGATCAATGAAACAAAGAACTGGTTCTTTCAGAAGATAAAAAAAAATTGAGAAACCCTTACCCAGACTCAGCAAGAAAGAAGAGAGAAGGCTTAAATAAATAAAATTAGAAATGAAAGAGGAGAAATTACAATGGATACCACAGAAATGCAAAGGATTATAAGAAGATACTATGAAAAACTATATGCCAAAAAATTGGACAATCTAGAAGAAATTGATAAACTTTTGGACTCATACAACCTCCCAAAAGTGAATCAAGAAGAAAGAGAGAACCTGAACATACCAATCACAAGGAAAGAGGAAACAGTAATCAAAAACCTCCCAGAAAACAAGAGTCCAGGACCAGATGGCTCCTCTGGAGAAGTCTACCAAACATTCAAAGATTTAATGCCTATGCTTTGCAAACCATTCTAAAAAATTGAAGAAGACTGAATGCTTCCTAACTCATTCTATGAGGCCAACATTACCCTGATACCAAAACCAGACAAGGACAATGCAAAGAAGGAAGATTACAGGCCAATATCACTGATGAACGCATATGCAAAAATCCTCAATAAAATATTGGCAAACCTAATACAGCAATACATTAAAAAGATCATACACCATGAACAAATGGCATTTACCCCAGGGTTGCAGAGATGGTTCAACATCTGCAAATCAATCAGTGTGATGCGCCATGTTAACAAAATGAGGAATAAGAATCACACGATCATCTCAATAGATGTAGACAAAGCATTTGACAAGATCCAACATTCATTTATGATAAAAACTCTCAATAAAATGGGTATAGAAGGAAAGCACCTCAAAATAATAAAGGCCACATGTAACAAACCTACAGCCGACATCATAGTCAATGGTGAAAAACTGAAAGCCACCCCTTTGAGAACAGGAACATGACAAGTATGCCCGCTCTTGCTGCTCCTATTCAACATAGTACTGGATGTGTTAGCTAGAGCAATTAGGCAAGAAAAAGAAATAATGGAATCCAAACTGGAAAGGTAGAAGTGAAAGTCTCACTGTTTTCAGATGACTTGCTTCTATATATAGAATACCCTAAAGAATCCATCAGAAAACTATTAGAAATAATCAACAAATACAGAAAAGTTGCAGGGTACAAAATCAACTTACAAAAATCAGTTGCATTCCTATACAACATATATATAGCACATATAACATATATATAACAACAGACTAGCAGAAAGAGAACTCAAGAATACAATCTCATTTACAGTTGCAACAAAAAGAATAAAATATCTAGGAATAAACTTAACCTAAATGGCAAAAGACATATACACTGAGAACTGTAAGAAATTATTGAAAGAAACTTAAGAAGACGTAGAGAAATGGAAAAATATTCCATGCTCATGGCTTGGAAGAATAAACATAGTTAAAATGTCCATACTAGCTAAAGCAATCTACAGATTCAGTGCAATCCCAATCAGAATCCCAATGACATTCTTCACAGAAATAGAACAAAGAATCTTAAAATTTATATGGAACAACAAAAGACCTCAAATAGCCAGCCAATCCTGAGAAAAAAGAACAAAGTTGGAGGTATTACAGTACCTGACCTCAAAACATGCCTCAAAACTATAGTAATCAAAACAGCGTGGTACTGACACAAAAACAGACACACAGATCCATGGAACAAAATTGAAAGCCCAGAAATAAAACCACACATCTATGGACAGTTAATATTCAATAAAAGAGCCAAGAACATACAATGGAGAAAGTCTCATCAATAAACTGTGTTGGGGAAGCTGGATAGCTACATGCAAAAGAATGAAAGTAGACCATTACCTTGCACCATCCACAAAAATTAAATCAAAATGGATTAAAGTCTTAAATGTAAAATTGAAACCATACAATTCCTAGAAGAAAATATAGGCAGTACATTACTTGACATTGGTCTTAACAGCATCTTTTCAAATATCATGTCTACTCGGGCAAGGGAAACAAAAAGTTAACACATGGGACTACATCAGACGAAAAATTTTCTGCAAAGCAAAGGAAACCGTTAACAAAGTGAAAAGACAACCCACCAACTGAGAGGAAATATTTACAAATCATATATCTGACAAGGGGTTAATTTAAAAAATATATGAAGAACTCATACAACTCAACAACAAAATATAAACAACCCGATCAAAAAATGGGCAGATGACATGAACAGACATTTTTCCAAAGAAGATATACGGATGGCCAGGAGGCACATGAAAGGATATTCAACATCACTAATTATTAGGGAAATGCAAATGAAAACTACAATGAGATATCACCTTACACCTGTCAGAATGGCTATAATTACCAAGACGAAAAACAGCAAATGTTGGAGAAAATGTGGGGTAAGGAACCCTCATGCACTGCTGGTGTGAATGCAAACTAGAGCAGCCACTATGGAAAACAGTAATGGTGATTTCTCAAAAAATTAAAAATAGAAATACCATATGATCCAGCTATACCACTACTGGGTATTTATTGAAAGAACTTGAAATCAATGATCCAAAGAGATTTATGCACCCCTATGTTCATTGCAGCATTATTCACAATAGCCAAGACATGGAAGCAACCCAAGTGCTGTTCTTCCAATGAATGGATAAGGAAGATGTGGTATTGTATACAATGGAATACTACTCAGCCTAAAAACAGACAAAATCATCCCATTTTCAACAACATGGATAGTCCTTGAGGGTATGATGTTAAGGGAAATAAGCCAGACAGAGAAAGGCAAACACTGCATGATTTCACTCATATGTGGAAGATAAACAAATATATGCATAAAGAACAGATCAGTGGTTACCAGAGGGGAAGGAGGTTGGGGGTTGGCAAAAGGGATGAAGGGGCACTTATGTATGGTGATGGACAAAAATTAGACTACTGATGGTGAACATGATGAAGTCTATTCAGAAACTGATAAATAATAATGTACACCTAAATTTACACAATGTTAGACACAAACAAGCAAAGAAGTTGTGAGCGTCAATACCCGATTTTAAAGAGGACATAGAAGATCTCATCCATCTAAAGCTCTCACTGCTACAAATATAACAAGGTGGATAAATTAGACAACAGCAAAAATGTTTTAGAGACGTGGGAGAGCTTTATGTATGCACCAGGAAGTAAGCAAATTGAAAGCAGACAGTAGGGGAAGCCTTTATGAGGTAGACTGATGGTCCCAGGCCTTTTTCTTTCTTGGAGATATTAAAAATTCTGAGTGTTAACTAAGGATTTGGCTTATCCCACACAGATGGACTTTACCTAGAGATCAAGAAGCCATAGAGGTTTTGTTAGTCTCACAGCTCTGACATGATTGGATAGAAATATATTGCTTCCAAAGTAAGACTGTGTCTTGCCACCAGACATCAGCAGATTTCTGGAGCTGGAAAGCTAGGTTGGGAAGGCTCAGATGTCAGGGTGAATGCGTCTAAAAGACAGGGTAAGTTCTCCAATAATTTCTGGGTTCTTAGAATACAAAATTCCAGTGGAAGGAGGAAGCCAGTCTCAAGTTTACAGCTTATTTCTTCCTTAAAACATTTGGTAAATTTTCCATCTCAAAGAATGTAACACTAAAAGTAAAGTCCAGAAGCTTCTAAAGGGAACAATGGAATGTCATGTATATTTTATATGGAAGAGCAAGATATTTGTCAGGCTTTCAATAAAAAGACTAAGAGGACCATGAACAAGGAACTGACATAAACCAGGGACAGTTGAGATCTTTTCTTTTTTTTGAAGACTGGCCCTGAGCTAACATCTGTTACCAATCTTTTTTTCTTTTTTCTTCTTCTCTCCAAAGCCCCCCCAGTATGTAGTTGTATATTCTAGCTGTAGGTTGTTCTAGGTCTGCTATGTGGGATGCTGCCTCAGCATAGCTTGATGAGCAGTGCTAGGTCCACACCCAGGATCCGAACTGGTGAAACCCTGGGCCACCAAAGCAGAGTGGGCTAAATTAACCACTTGGTAATGGGACCATCCCCAAAGGTTGAGATTTAATAAGCCTGAAGCCCAGCCTTGACCCAAATCAACCTCTGAAGGGATTAATATAATAAGTATCTCATCCTCTACTTTTAACATAAAAAAGGGAAAGTCTTTTCTGGTAGAAAATATTATCCAGAAGAACATTTCATACACCTTATATAGAATGTCCAGCGTAGAATTAAATATGATTGGACATGCAAAGAGGCAGGAATAACCAAAAATCAGGAGAAAAAGAGACAGCAGGATAAGATACAGATGATCTCAGCATTGAAGTAAGCATAAAAGTCATTAACATAATTATGAATGTCATATAAATGAAAAATAGCAGAAAAGAAGCATATAAAACTCTCAACAGAAAATTGGTATCAAATACTCATTTTAGAATAAAAAATGTTAATATTCAAAATTATGAAAAAGCATTGTTTTATTTGAATAGTAAGATTGATGCAAAAATTGGCAGGATCATTCTACAGATGAGATAAATTGAAATCAAATAAGAAGAAGATAGGATTAAATTCAACCGTATCATTACTAACATTAAATTTAAATGGAATAAACTCCAAATGGAAGACAAAGATTCTCATAATGAATAAAGAGAAACCCAACTATTTATAGAAGAAACACTTTACTTTTTTTATTTTTCTGATTGAAAATGGCTCCTCTTATTTCTTTGCTTTTATTTTTTCCAGATGTACATCATAATGTATTTTGAATTCTGTGTAGATTACGTCATGTTCACCACCCGGAAACTAATTATAATCCATCACCACATATGTGAGCCTAATCACCCCTTTTGCTCTCCCCACTCCCTCTATGGTAACCACCAATCCAATCTCTGTTGCTATGTGCTTATTTGTCATTGTTTTTAACTTCTACTTATGAGTGAGATCATACGATATTTGACTTTCACCCTCTGACTTATTTCACTTAGCGTAATACCCTCAAGTTCCATCCATGTTGTCACAAATGGCCGGATTTCATCATTTCTTACAGCTGAGTAGTATTCCATCGTGTATATATACCACATCTTTATCCATTCGTCCACCTAGGTTGCTTCTGTCTTGGCTATTGTGAACAATGCTGCAGTGAACATAGGGGTGCATATATTTTTATGCATTTCTGTTTTCAAGTTCTTTGGATAAATACCCAGCAGTGGGATACCTGGATCATATGGCAGATCTATTTTTAATTTTCTGAGGATACTCCATACTGCTTCCCATAGTGGCTGCACCTGTTTGCACTCCCACCAGCAATGTACGAGGGTTCCCTTCTCTCCACATCTTCTCCAACACTTGTTGTTTCCTGTCTTGATAATTATAGCCATTCTGACTGGAGTGGGGTGATATCTCATTGTAGTTTTGATTTGCATTTCCCTGATAGCTAATGATGTTGAACATCTGTTCATATGCCTGTTGGCCATCCATGTATTTTCTTTGGAGAAATCTCTGTTCAGATCTTTTGCCCATTTTTAAATTGGGTTGTTGGGTTTTTTTTGTTGTTGAGATGTATGAGTTCTTGGTATATTTTGGATACTAAGCCCTTATCTGATGTATGGTTTGCAAATATCTTACCTGAGGGCTTGCTATTGGGCGGGGCCAGTCCCTAGGGTGGGCTGCCTGCCCTGGCTGAACTAGATTAAATCTGCGCTCTAATGAGTGTGGCAGACCCCTGGGCTAACAGGCCATGGGAAGAACTTCAATGTCATCTGCCAGGGTCTGTGTCAACATGCCTGGACTAGGTCACAACAATGGCCACCACCAATGTCTCAGTCTCCGGAGGGGTCTCTCCTTTCACTAAGATGCACCCAGAGCCTACCAGGTGAGTCTCTTTTCACCAAAGGACTGACAGCCTTCTCTCTGGTGATTTTAGGTTGCAGAGATGGGTGAGTTTGTCTATCGGCCCTTTAACAGGCGGGTCTTTTCAGCTTTCATCTGATAACTTTTCTAGGGGTATCCTCACTGCAGTTAACAGCCAGAAAACCCAGATAGTAAGACCCTCATCTCAGTTGTGCTGAGTCTGAAGGATGCTTACAGCAGTATCACCCCGGCTCCGGACCTCGCTCCTCCAGGGAGGGCTGTGTAACTTAGGGTGTCTCCTGCCTGGCCAGCTGAGCAACTCCGCTGCTCCTGAAGGTGGATTTTTTCCTCTCCAGAAGGAATTTCTGCCTCTTCTGCCTTAGTCAGGACTTTCTCTTGTTGTGGTGGTTCTTTTTATTCACTTTTCTATCCAGGATAATTTTTCCAAAAATAGTTGTAACCTGGTTGTGTTCGTGGTAAGAGATGAGTTCAGAGTCTGCCTATGCCTCCATCTTGATGAGATATCCCCGAAGAAACACTTTAAATCTAAAGACATGGATAACTTGAAAACAAAAAGAGGAAAAGGATATACCATGCACACAATAACTAAAAGCAGATCAGTATAGATAAATTAAAATCAGACAAAGTCTACTTTAGCATAAGAATAGCATTGCTTGATATAAGGAGGGACATGTCTTAATGATAAAATGCTTGATTCAAGAGGAAGATATAATAATCCTTAATTTACATATGTCTAAGACACTTCAAAATATATCAAGCTAAAGTTGAAAGAAATAAAAGGGAAAATCAAACAAGCAACAAAATAGGTTCTAAGCATGAAAAAATTGTATTACAATTTTTATTTGACAATTTTTGGTTATAAACTATAAATTTTAAAGCCTGCGACTGGCTTTTGTAAATAAAGTAGCAGTGGAACACAGCCACACTCATTGGTTTATGTATTGCCTATACATAATGCTACAGTAGAGTTGCAATACTATAATACTACAGTAGAGTTGAGTAGTTGTGACAGAGACCATATGTCCCGCAAATCCTAAAATGTTTACTCTCTGGCCCTCTGCAAAAAAAGTTTGCCAATTCTTGCGTTAGATAATTGTATCTCAGCAATGTTAAAAATCCTGAATTTGAGAATTGTGCCATGGTTATGTAAGAGAATGTTGTTCCTGTGTTTTTCAATATGCACTCAACTATTTAGAATAAAGAACATGAGGTACTCAAGGGACTTTCAAATGGTTCAGGAAAAGCAATTTTTATTTACATATGGAAAAGTTATTGAGAAGATTAGAGAGTAGGTGTTCAGAGCACATGTAGATGATGTGGCATTTTTCTAAGTAGGCAAACTATCTGCTCAACAAAAAAATGCTAGTTATTCTCATCTCTTGAATTCTCTTACGCAGAACTTGTAGTAATATACTGAAAGAGTTAAGACAGAGGAAAGGGGATGCAGGGCTTCTGAAAAGTAAAAAAGATTAAAAACTATTGAGCGGAATGGGAAAGAGGGCTTTTTGAGGATGCTTAAGGATTACTGGGTACTATTATGGTTCTACTTGAGTTTGGTGACTGTGAACCCATAAGAGTTTCAGCCTTCTTGTTTGTATGATTAGCTCCGGTAATTCTCAGGTATGTGGAAAAAGGCGTAGAGAAGTATGACCTAAACATTCATTCAAGGTTGACATTTCTCAGTCTATATCAACAAAAGGAGACAAAGCAATCATGTTGAAAGTATTTGAAGGAGAGTGACTATAATGAAGAACTAGGCAAATGAGGCTTGAAAAGAAAGGAAGCACAGTCAGAAAGGAATGATGGATAGGGAGAAAAGGATCATTCAAAGGATTGGAGGTCTTGATAAAGTGAAACTAAATATGCAGTAGGGGCACTGGAGCAGGTGAGATGAAAAGATAGGTGGCTGTGAGCAGAGTATGGGAGGCTTCCTGTATGATTTTGGAAGAGGTCTATTTTCTGGTTTCAGTATGCAACCATAGAGGTTGATGGTCAAGGAAAGAGTTGAGGAAAAGTAACTTTAAGTGAGAAGGTAAAATAAATGAGATACTAGGTGTTCAAAACACCAGGAATGATCATGTGAACACAGAGGAAGAGAGGGAGCGGATTTATAAAATATGCATGAATATGAGTGTATGTGCGTGTAGGAGTCACAGAGGGAATAACCAAGAGATGGTTAATGACATAAATGAAGAAAGGAAGGGGATGGGAAAAATTAATGATAGGATTCTCAAAAGTATGTGGATTTTTAGGAGAAAGAAATGGTAGTGTGATTATAGATCAAAAATATATAACATACCTTCTAATTCTGAGCTACAATGGCATCTGAGAATTTTAGATAGCTTTTAGAGAGGGATGCAGGAGGGTCAGTATCCTTAGAGTATAATCAGAATTCTACTAAAGTAAAGAGTTAGAAAGATATTCTGAATAATGTTCACGATATATGAGAGTTTTCTTTGATCCTTTGCATAGTTGATGTGCAATCAAGATTTACTGAATTCCTTGATTTGATAGTATAGAAGGAATAAAAAGAAGACTAAGTTTACTCCCTTTTACTAGAGCCAATATGGCTTAAAGAATATAGACAAAGCTGGATACAGCTCGTAATATCAATATTTGTAGGAGGAGACCGGTGACATTCAGAAATACAGAGCAGAGTGCAAGGAAAATAAGTATGTTTGGGGGCACATTGAATTTGAGATGCAAAATTAATTTTATGGTTCAGGGACAATATTCTTTTATGTCTCAAGACTCCTAGATATACATACACATATGTATATGAAAGCATATTTATTTTTACCACAATAAGGTGTCATATTACAATCCCCTCTATGTGTTCTGGATTGACCCCAAGATTCATTGTTATTCTATCGGATAATATATTTTTAGTTCAAAAGTGTGTTTTTTGATGCATACTTTTCTGCAGAGAGAGTTGACCATGATGACTTGTTTCTATTTACCCAGCATTTACATTTTCTGGATCTCTAGGCTGTCTCTAGATCTGAGTCTCCACTTTTTATAATTCAATTTGATTTTTTGGATAGTAAAGCAATACTTTTCATTCAATTCTTAAAGATTTGTGATATGAAAAAGTTAAGAATCTACATTATTGGATAAAAATATTGTATAAAATTAAAAATAACATAGAAAACTCAAGATACTGGGAAAGAATGGAACTAATAGTGGTATATTGCACATTAGATATTTTAAATAATACTCACAAAGCACTTTGACATATTGCCTGGCACATAAGAACTCATGAAATAAATTCTTATTAATATTACATAAACTTACTATCTTATTTAATTATAATAACTAATGAGGTATGTATGTTTATGCCAATTATACCAAGCAAAAAACTAAGTCTCATGGCTTCTCTACTTTAATTTACTATCTTGAGAGTATCCATTTTATAAAATGAGAAAACTAGGACTCCTTCCAAGAACGAGACTATAAAATCTTTTGTTCCATTACAGTAATGAAAATTGCATAAGGTCTCAAAATGTATAGTTGTGGTGAAATATACTCAATAGCAGAGGAAAACTTTGTCTAATCTGGAATAATGCTGACTTCATTTAAGAAAGGATACAATTGCAAAATCCTTGCAGGACATTTGGTCCTGTCCAAAACATCCATAAGACATTTAGTCCATGCCAAAAGGTACTTGATATTTGATCCTGCCCAAATCCATGTGGCATGGACAAAATATGCTCCACACTCTCATATTCCCAATTACTATGTACAGATGTGAAAGCCAGACAGTGAAGAAGGATAACTGTAAAGTTTTGATTTATTTAAAATATAGTGTTGAAGGAGAGCTCTATGGTTACCTTGACCTGCTAGAAAGACAAACAAGTGGGTCCTAGAAAATACAAAGCCTGATATCACTGGAGCCAGAAATGATAAAACTGAGGCTGTTCTACTTTGGGGACATCATGAGAAGGCAGGATTCTTTTGAAAACACAATAATTTTGGGAAAAGTGGAAGGCAGCAAGAAAAGAAGAAGATAAATATGAGATGGATTGATTCCATAAAGGAAGCTATGGGCATGAGTCTATAGGAGCTAAGTAGGGCTGTTGAGGACAGGAAATCGTGAACACCACTCATTTTTAAGGTCACTAGGAGTCAGAACCAACTTGATGGCATGTAACAACAAACTATGCTCATGGATGTTTTGGACAGGACCACATGTCAGGGACCTTTTGACAAAGGCCAAATGCTTATGGATCAAATGTCTTATGGACATTTTAGACGGGACCAAATGTCTGCTAATCATCAAATTATAAGAACCACTTTTATTCTCCATGTTAATCGATATCATTCTCTTTTCTTATAGACATTTTCCCTCTCTCATCTGCACGATCCTGCCTCCGTATATATGATAGCTAGCAGAGAGATTCATCTTTGACATAAGCTCAGTAAAAAAAGTGAAACATACGGATTAAGAGCACTGAAGAAAGGATCAATATAATACCAACAAACCCTAAAAACGTAATCTTGTTGGAAAGATGTTCAAAGTCAATTTATCACAAATTTTCCTTCCAACCAGAGAGGAATCAATAGTAATAATCATTAGTGGTGTTATTTCCTAATATTTAGGAAGACAATATATAAAGTCTAACTGCCATTAAGACTCCATCAGAGATTTGAGATTTAAGGGCTCAAGAACAATTGTACTAAAAGAAGTCAAAGCAATATTCTTCTTAAAGTCATATTTTTATAGATAGAATATTAATGATGAAATTGCATTTAGTCTAGTCCCTTAGCAAATGTGGTGATATCAATATTCCTTCCTTTTAAAGGGAAGACTTTAGTAGTGTTAAAGAAACATTTAATCATCCTAATTCTCTCCTACTCTGCAATAATATGTACGACATTCACCAGATTTATATTCCTATGTATTTTTGAAAATGCGATTGTTAATACAATGTTTTCCATGTCTTCTGATATCAGAACAACAGCCCATTCATTTATAGGGATTCTAAATAGAACACTCCTAGTTATCATCCATAGCATTATGTTATAATAATTGACAATGATGGAAGATGCGTATGTAGTCTTCTGACTATACGTGTAAAAGGAGATTAGATTAACTTGTTTTTAATTCAAATTTACTCCCGTTTAAACAAAATCCCAAATCACATGGCCCAGAAAGCTGTCTGTATTTGACTTCCACGATTTAAAAAGACATTGACAAAACGAGAAGGAGTTAAGCAAAGCCCCAAAGCTGATTAACTTCACTTACTCACAGATCAAGATATTATTTAACAGATCAAGTTAAAAGCTGAGTTTTCACAGGGGGCTGGTAGATATTTATTTTCTCTAAGGACTAAATCGGAAAAAATAGCGTATGACACGTGAAGATTTAGATTAGAAATAACAGAGAATTTTCTGAACTGTTAGAGTCCCTAAGCATCACAGTGAATATTAGTGAAGCTGTGAATTTCTTTTGCAGGTGCTATAAGATTGACCTTTATCTATGATCTATGTGGGACAGTATATGTGGTTTACCTGCCAAAAGTTGTACAGTAAAGGTAGCTATATTTAAAATTGTGAAATGATAATGTATGCTATAGTTAGGGATTATTAATGTATTTCTGTTTTTTGTTACTAAAATAGATTTAAAATTTATTTTTGTGAAAAAATTAAAGATGTTTATGGAGTCATCTAACCCAATCTCCTGCCACAATGTGCTTGTTCTCTTTATTTTGGAATGTGTTAAAAAGAAAGTTTAATCTAGGAAAAAAAGGTCGTTCTCTCTGCAGAATCCACAATTTGTGTGCACATTGTTGCACACTGTTGTGGCAACCTGCAGCTTTTGTGTACTTGGCTAACTACACTTGTGGTAAAAAAAAAAAAAAAAGGCAATATACAGATGATTCCTAAATTATTTAATGTTTTGTAAAGTTTATAAATGTTGTTTTAGGAGTGATTTTTATCTAAATTCTCAAAGAAAACCAAAGATTAACTCCCATAACTAGTTTTTGTGCATTTCCATGAAAAATAGCACGTTACACATGGCAGCTTTTGAATCATTTGTCTACATCTGTACTTAACATGCCCTGGATGTTTCATTGCACTGGCCATACAAGTAGTCACTGTTCTTTTCGGAACAAGCATACAGCACTCACAGAGGCTGAAGTCAGGAAATGAAGCTGAAGTTTGTTGAAATTTAAGGAAAAATTTTCTAGTGATATGTAGAAAGAAGAAAATAAATTGATCTTGCCCCTTATAAACTGTACAAGATTGGTTAATAAATAAGCCACGTTGTCCCTCAATTCCTTTTGAAATGGTCAGAAGAAATTGTATAATATCTATACAATTAAAATATTATAAATCCCTTGTATGGGCATACTATTTTATCCTTTACTCCAAAGATATTTCAACAATAAGCATCAATGTCAATGTTATGGTTTTGAGTTTTATGTAGATTTAAAAACTTTTATAATGAAAATTAAACAAAAACAAGAAATTTTTTGGGACCGATAATTACCCATGATTTTTTAAAGTTAAAAATTTATATACAATTCTGAATTACATGGTAAACTAATACAGGCTTCTTATTCTCACCCTCAAAACTCAATCTCAGAGAGGTTCCAGAAATAAGACAGGTTTATGAATCTTGTAACCTAACAGAAAAATTGTGATAACACAGTTATCAAATGAGTGTGACTGTGGTCCCGTAAAGCTTCACCTGTGGACGCTTAAATTTGAATTTCACGTAATCTTCATGTGTCATAAAACAATGTTCACTTGATTTTTTTAACTATTTAAAAATGTCAACACTATTCTTGACTTGTGGGCTGTAGAAAAACAAGCCACGGGCAGGATGTGTCAGGCCAGCTGTAATTGGTTGATCCCTAAGCCAAAAGGAAAAAGACCAGGTCTTGGAAGTCTTTCAAAAGTCATCAGGAATGATTGAAGAAGAAAGAAGAGTTAGAAGAAGTTGAGATATGGAGTAAAAAATTATGTGATTTGGCTACCTAACTATCTATTTAAATATATATCCAAAATTCACACTTATTATTTCCAGGGGGTGGAATTTAGGTTGCTTTTTATTTATTCATATTTTGTTCTCTGTTTTTCTAAAATTTCTATAATGAGCACATTGTATTTTTATTATCAGGAAAATAAAACATTTTAAATCTTGGAAATAAAAGCTGATCTCAATTATTTAATATCCATTTTTTCCTAATGTACATCAATTAATCATCGATTTTTATGGCAGAGTTTAAGACAGATGTGGAACATAAAGTTTCGACTAATCTATCTCAAAATTAACCACAGTCAGAAATTGTTTGGGTAATAGAGTACTTATCTTTAATGCATTTTAAAAGGAGAAAACACACCCACATCTATTTTCTTTCTTTTACCTCTAAAGGTATATTCTGTGAACTCTCAATCAGGTCCTTGAATTTGCATTTTCAAAAATGAATTGAGTGGCTGCAGTTTGATGATCCGAAAGTAAAAGAACATGTTGGCCTACTGTTTAGTTAATGGGCTAGACAAGCACCTTTTCAGATGAAAATCTGAGAATAATACAAATTTCTGTATGAGAGATTCAGTTTCACTAGTGACTCCTGAAGGGATCTCTTCAACATCACCACCTTCCTCACCAAACATCCCCAGGATGGTATGTGATTCGATACAAATACCAGCACTGATTCTATTCCCAGAAACAAATGATTACTAAACACAACTGTTCGTCGTTTAAAAAGGAAAGTTTATTATTTTGACTAAAAAGATACTTGTAGCACATGAATATCATAAATATTAGGATACATGGTCCCCTTTTTGAAGTAGCTATCCGATTGGCATAGTCTGCTTTGGACCACCCGCTTTTTGCCATGACTCCCACCCAGTTGTTGGTAGTCTGCAACTCTGCCTGACTAGAGTCAGAAAGGAAACTCAAGGTCAATGTTCTGATGGTGAGATGACTGTCTTGCATATGATGTCCACCTCCAGTGACTAATTTTGCTTGTTTGTTTGGTTGAAGAAGTTAGAGAGTTTTTAATAAAATTTGAAGCTGGTCACCTGTTTACTCTTGATTGATCAACTCAAGATCATGTACCATTGCTTCCTCTGATGCAAACAAACAAAAAAATAGTAGCTAAACTAGTCATCTAAGGTAATGAGATTGATTTAAATCAACACTGGCTTTAAAATATTGATGTCACGAAAAGGCATGAGATATGGGTAGAGTAATAGGTTCTGTTTATACTTCACCTTGGCTCTATTCATTTGCCGTGCTTGCTGGCTAGACAGACCCTAGCAATTGCTTGTGTTGGTCTCCAGCTATAAAGTCAAGTCTCTACTGCTGCTGCTGCAACTATTCCTACAGGAGATCATGAAACCTCAAGATCATGTACTTGACATTGACAAAATATCACTGTGAGCTTGACTGACCAGGTTCCATGGGAGCTCTGGCTTTCTTAACACTTGCCTAAAGACACCTAATATCACAACCCAGGAATGTGAGGGATTTACAACCTTGTGACACAGCCTTTAATCAGTAGGGGATAGGGAACCAGATGATTATTGCCCCAAATGGATGATTTTCCTTAGATGTCATTGCTCATAGGGCCTTTCTGACAATAGATGTTTATCAATGGCTATCTGGGTAACTCTTCACATTATATATGTTCTTCCTTCTTCCTTGACTCACTGTTTGTTTGGTTTTTTCCCCCTTCTCTCTCTCTTCATCTCCAGGGATTGATTACACTCCTTAATAAAATGTTAGCATATAAGCTTTTACTTCAGGCACTAATTTCTAGGGAATTCAACCAAAGATAAGTAATTAAGATTAAACTATATAGTAAATACAAAAGTGGAGCAATGTTTTCCTATTTTTTCACTTTAAAGAGACATTTCCTTATTAAATGCCTAGATTGAGCATGAGGGCCATTTCCTTAAAGCATCTATTTATCAAGAGTGAGATGCAGCATTCTAGGAGTTTCTGAGCACAATTGACCTATTTTTGTGAGCTGGGGATTTAAAACTACCTCATGGATTACTTAGGATGCTTCTCAGGGGCTTTGTGCATAGTTCAAGGACATCACAAATGCAGTCTCATATAGAGGTAGATCTTAGCAAAAAACCAGCCTCCTTACTTCGATATCTTCATGAGGTGCTGCTACTGTTAGTAACCCAAAGATCTGGCCGTGTATTTCAAAGGAAATTCAGCTTTACACAGGGAAGACTACATCAGTTGATGACTAGCTTATTGGCAGAATACAAATTGCTTGGAAAATAGCAATGCTACAGAATGTAGAAACCTCTGAGAATCGGTTGTTACTTATTCATAAACTTTCATCCTCTTTTAAGACCTTTTCAACTTGATATAAGTGGCCCAATAACTATGAAGTTGATCAAGAGGATCTTCATGCACTCACTATCTCACAATACCATGTCTATGCATCCTTTTACCACTGAGGTCACTTTGCTCACTGTAGTCTTAGTTTAACTAAAATATCTGGAGGTCAGACTACTTAGATGTTCTAATACCCTAGTGACTATTAAACCATTTGAAATAAATGCTATATAGATTGTGTAATTTACAAAGTTAATCCTTCCATTGCATTGTACCTGTCTGTGTTCGAGATTCTAGGCTTGTGATGCCCTTTTTTATTTTTATTTTTTGAGGAAGATTAGCCCTAAGCTAACATCTGCCACCAATCCTCTTCTTTTTGCTGAGGAAGATTGGACCCAAGAAAACATCCTTGCCCATCTTCCTCTACTTTGTATGTGTGACACCTGCCACAGTAGGGCTTGATAAGCCATGCGTGGGTCCACATCCGGGATCCACACTGGCAAACCCGGGGCCTCTGAAGTGGAGTTTGCAAACTTAATTGCTATGCCACCAGGCCAGCCCCATGAAGCCTTTTTCCTCCCACCAACATACTAGCAATTTAAGAACTTTTAATTCATTGATTTTTACAACCATTCATTCATTCATTGATTACAATAAGGAGACTACTCTTCAGTCAAGTGGAAAAGATAGATATGCAAATAAGTAATATAGAGTGATATCTAAAGAGCATATGGTCTGGAGTTAGCAGAAATGAGGAAGTGACTATTTCTGAATAGAGTTGTAAAATATCATTTGCACTGACATTTGAAGTTCACCAGATAAACAAGAGAGGAAGGTTTTCCAAGTAAAGGAAATAGGTCTGCAAAAGTTGGAAATTACAAAAGAACATGGCCCAATCTGCAATCTCTTTGTAGCTGGGTATTTTTGAACTTCAAGAGAATAAAAATGGGGGATGATGCAAGTCAGTAATGGAGAGTTAGATGGATGTCACATTGACAAAGTTGGTTGTATTATTCTGGGGAATTTGGGCTCTATTCAATATGTGAGAGGAAACCAGAAATGGGTTAAATGGAGGGCAGAGTGGTGGGATAAAATAAAATGATCAAATTTGAATCTTTAGAATAATAAATAATAATAAATTAGTATAAAATACTGATTAGAAGGAAAAGAAAGTACTGTAGGGAAATAAGAGTGTTTTAAAACAGTCCGAGTGAAGGATGAGCACCTAAGTCAGTGGATATAGAAAAGGTGTGGAGTGGAGCAAAGATTCCAGTGATAGAAAAGATGGAAAGTTATTAAGACTTGGGGAAAAATTTGTAGTTGAACTCTTGGGAGAGAAATAAATCAGAATCACTCACATGTTTCTTTCTGAGAACACATGGTACAGTTTCTAAATTAACAATCAATTCAATCATTCAAAAAAAGCACAGTTATTGAGTACCTGCTATGTTTCAGTCACTATGATAAGCCCTGGGAATGCAAAAATGAATGCTGCATTTTCCCTAAGAATCTATGACAAGATGATTTAATGGAATTGCTTTAATTACAGTTTCAGTTGAGACCCCAAGAAAATACACACTACATTCCAAAGTGAGGTGTGAGACTATCATGCAGGACTTGCAAGAGGCATAGGAAAATAATTTATACTACTCCTAATGCCCATGAAACTAAGGATGCACAGTTAGAGAATTTTATGTAATAGAATACAATTTTACAGAGTTTTTTATGTATGGGTGCTCTGCTGTCCTCCAAGGGAGACACGTGTCTACCTCCAGCACAGGGAGTGGCTCCAATTGGAGGATGTGATATATGTTCCCTAGGACCTGGGAGACACAATGGACTAGTGTTTGACTCGGGCCTGAGAGGTTTAAAAGGTGAGAGATTGGGACATTAGGATGGCTTTCACTCCTGGAGTTGGGCAGACTAAGAATGCTGAGTGCTTCCTCCGAACCAGATGTTGGTTCTATGTGAAGAAGAGCTGGCTTAGGGCTGTCTTATGTCTAAGTGGACCGTTAGTAAGGACAGAGTGACCTGTTCAGAGGTGGGTTCCAGGATTCCCAGCTGTAATGAAACATTCTTAAACTACTGGCTGGAGGGGAAGCATTCCATTTTATAAAGGATCCAGACGAGGAGGGATCTCCAGGAGTTGAGGAGTGTCTCCAATGAATCAATAAAACAAGTTCCAAAAAGATGAGAGAGTTGCCTCTAAACACCGTCATGGTCATAAAGTACTAACTGCAGCCCAGAGCAGTACTAGTCAAGAACATTCTCTTCCCCTTTCATTCTTCCCCCACCTCTTCCATGTTCTGATACTGAGGAGAAGGAAAAGAAAGATCAGAAATGCTGAGTGGTCAGAAATAGGCAGGAAATATACCTCCCTTTAAATGTGAAAGCACTAGTGTCAGCAGCCCCAGCTGAGGGAGAAGGGGGCGGGGGTTGAAGCTTTTGAATAATGCATCAGATTAAATACATTAATTATTACAAAGAGGACTTTTTAAATTTTTTTAATTGCAGCAACATTGGATTATAACATTATATAGCTTTCAGATGTACATCATAATATATTTCAAATTAACTGTAGATTACATCATGTTCACCACTCAAAAACTAATTATAGTCCATCCCCTCACATGTGAGCCTAATTACCCTTTTTGCCCTACCCCACCTTCCCCTATGGTAACCACCAATCCAATCTCCATTGCTATGTGTTTGTTTGTTGTTGTTTTTATCTTCTACTTATGAGTGAGGTCAAATGGTATTTAACTTTCTCCCTCTGACTAATTTCACTCAGCCTAATACCCTCAAGGACTATCCACATTGTCACAAATGGTTGGATTTCATCATTTCTTATGGCTGAGTAGTATGCCACTATGGAAGCAGTATGGAGCATCCTCAGAAAATTAAGAATAGGTCTACCATATGATCCAGCTATCCCACTGATAGGTATTTATCCAAAGAACTTGAAAATGCAAAGACATAAAAAGATACTTGTACCCCTATGTTCGTTGCAGCATTATACACAATAGCCAAGACTTGGAAGCAACCTACATGCCCATCAAGGGACGAATGGATAACAAAGAGGACTTTTAATTTTTTGAGAGTACCCAGAAAATTCACTGGGCTTTGACTAGATTTCATCCAAAGGGATGGGGAAGAGGTCATCCTACTGAATGGGTTAGAAGAGGCAATGGAGGAAAACCAAGTTGAGATCTAATCTTAATCTATGGGTTTATATTTGGTTTCCATAATGATTAGAAAGCTGGCAGTTTAACAATTTTGAATATTTGACCTTGAGTAGTTAACTGAAATTTGACTACGAGTCAGGGGATCTAGGTGTTAGCTCTCACCTCTGTAATTGTGGGCGTGTGGTCACACCACTCCATGTTATCTGTGTTCTCATACGTACATTAAGGAGCCAAACTAGCTGATCTCTGTGATGTCTCATATTCAATTCTAAGATACTGTGTCCAGATGAATCATACTGCTCTGATTATATTTTGCTTGTTTAGAAGATGCTAATGAATGGGCAAATCTGAAGTAAAGATATTAGTCTGCTAATAGTCTAGGGAGCAAATGAATTTGGGGCCACATTTTTTATTTTACACAATACTTAGACTATTATTATTATTGTAGCTGATGGCAGTTTACATAATAATGTTTGTCTTATTTGAATCCCTGAGAATGATGAATATAAAAGTATAGACAGTGACTTTTTGTGACCAAAAAAGGAAATATAAAGAAAGGACCTATTCAAGGTTGTTAAAATAAATGTTTAGGAAGTTTCCAAATGAACATCACTTAAAGTAAAACTGTATTTGGAATACATTTTTAAGGTAATTGTCATATATAATAACATGTTTGGAAACTAAGTAAAGCCTATATTAAATCTTGATAACACTAGAAAAAAACAAATAACAGAATAGTAGTGTACAGAGATTTTAATATTTCATAACTTAAGCTTGTGCACAAAAATCAAGTTCTGTTTGGTCTCATCAAATGTTTATAGTTAATGTCTATCAGAAGTTGAAACAAATGGCTTGTGCATAACTTAGTAAGATGAAATATTTATATAAACCAACTGGTTTTTTGTGCAGAATTAATATAAACTTTAAGAGTGCTGAAAAGTAGTCAAGTGTTGAATTCACTTGAAATTTCTAGTGAACAACTCCTTCTATTATTTTTCAACTTTAATTTTTTACTGTCAAATCTTTGGAATAAGATTTACTTTACTATCAAATTTAAAAAGCAACAGTAGCACCGGCCTGGTGGCGCAGTAGTTAAGTGTGCATGTCCTGCTTCGGTGGTCCAGGGTTTGCTGGTTCAGATCCCGGGTGCGGACCTGGCAACCTCATCAAGCCATGCTGTGGTAGGCATCCCACGTATAAAGTAAAGGAAGATGGGCATGGATGTTAGCTCAGGGCCAGTCTTCCTCAGCAAAAGGAGGGGAATTGGTGGCAGATGTTAGCTCAGGGCTAATCTTCCTCAAAAAATAAAAAAATAAAAAACAACAGTAGTTTAAGAAACTGTGTGCTTAAAATTCCATTATCAACATATGCAAACAAAATCTCAAGAAAACAAATAAATATAAAAATATTAGAATATATTTAGAAGGAGATTTAATAAAAGAAAGATATGCTGAATAATTTTCCCCTGAAGCCTGTTTCCACAAAAGAGCGTCAGGAGATAGGAAGGCCATTTTCTGAGTGTCTGCTTGTTATAAATTTGCAGGTATGTTTGCTAAAAATAATCCCATATTTCTTGTAAAACAACAAAAAAAATTTAATAACTTTCAAATTCCTAAGATACAGGGTGGTGAAGTCACTACATTTTCCCCCTGAGATAAAATATTGAAGAAAACATTTTGCTTTACATCCCTGAGGGTCATTACAGTGCTCATTAGTTTTTATACTTAATATTCAAGTTGCATTTGATATTGCCTGTGTTTCTTTTCTTTGTTAAGGACAAGTACTGAAATAGTTTACCCAACACACATGATATAGTAAGTTATAATGTATGTTATCCCATATCTTTGGATTTTCTTGGTTGAAGATTCGAGATAGAATATCTAAATATTCTAAATCTTTAAACATAAGGATTGGGAGTAGTGTAGTAACACAGTTAGACATTTTGATTGATAATGCTAAAAATCCACATTCAAATGTCACTGTATTTGGGTTAGGAAAGTTCACCAGGAGATTTGATGAGCACTAATTTGTTGGAAAGCCCTGGGAGAGTGCAAGGACTTGAATTGGATGCCCACTTCAGAGTTCCTTGTGTGGGAAAAATGTGTGACATATGAGCATCACTTTAAGAAGAGGAAGAGAGACGATTTCTTCAGTTCAAAACCAGAGACATTTTCCTGGAATATAAAGGAAAGAAATGTTGAGTCATTTTCACTGTGGAATAAAATTTTCTGTAATGAAAATATAAGCACTAATCCTAGAAATAAGCAACTAAGAAGAATAACAAAGAAAAGGAACCATTTTCTATTATTTTTAATTATTATTAATTTCTTTATAAATATGTTTACCTATTTAAAACAGAGGCTTGTACAGATTATTGTCATTAAGAAAAAGCTCTTCATTATGAGACTTAGATGATGAAAACTTTCCAAAAATAAAATTAGAAGATTTTATAGCAGTCTTATTTTACAAAAATGTAAACAATTTATTTTTAATTTGATATACATATTGATATATTTGAATTGATATAGAGAGGGAAAAACAGATTGTCATCATCTTCTTCATCTGAGAGTTAATCCAAGTGATTTCTGAAACAAAAATTCCCACATAAGACCTTAGGTTACAAATCAAGATATAACTATTCAAATGTAAAATTTGATTTCTACCACAGTTTCTTCTATCTGACACAGGTCAAAGCCGAGGTTATAGAAAGCTTTTCACCAATATTATGGATGTAATATTAATATTTTGAAATAAATTTAGAGTTCTTCCCTAGTACCTCAGAAAAAGCCAGTAGCTTAAAATTAAGATGAATATAATTTATTCTCAAAACCAGGGCATGTTAAAGTTTGAAAGTTTTCCCATTACTAGAGTGGTGTGCAAGAGACCACTCCTAGGGACTTGAAAGATGACTATGCATTGTTCACAGCAATAGAAAAGGCAATCCTAAAATTCACAGAGAACTACAAAAGACCCTGAATAACTAAAGCAATCTCAAGCAAGAAAAACAAAGCTGGAGGCATTCACAATTCCTGATTTCAGACTATATCACAAAGCTATAGTAATCAAAACAGTATAGTATTGGAATGAAAATAGACACATAGATCAATGGAACATAATAGACAGCCCAGAAATAAACCCATGCATATACAGTCAACTAATATTTGACACGGGAGCCAATAATATACAATAGAGAAATGATCGTATCTTCAATAAATGGTATAGAGAAAACTGGAGGGAGATAGTGTCAAGATGGTAGCATACGTGAACTCTGAACTGACCTCCTCCCATGGACACAATGAATTTACAGCTACTCTTGGAACAATTACCTGTAAGAGAGAACTGAAAACTGGATAGAAAGTACCACTACAACAAGGGGCAGTGCTGACTGAGGTGGAACAAGCAGAAATTCCTTTCTGGAGAGAAGAAAAGCCACCTTTGAGACTCAACACTTCATAGCTGGCCAGGAGCAACCTTAAGGTATGAAGCCTTCCCTAGAGGAGTGGAGAATCTGTGCAGGAGAGTGTTACCACAATAAGAAGATTTTGGACTCAGCACGACCAAGACAAGTGTCATAATACCTGGCTTTGCTGTCTGTTAACTATAATCAGGAATATCCCCCAAAATGCTATAATGGAAAAAAAGCCTGTTCTTAAGGGGCCTATGCACAAACTGTCCCAATTTGGAAAGGAATCTAAAATCACCAGAAAGACAGGTACACAGTCCTTTGGTGAAAAGAGATTCATTCAATAGGCTCTGGGTGCATCTCAGTGAGAGCTGAGACCTCTCCAGGGACTGAGACTTTTGTGGCAGCCATTATGGTGACCTAGTGCAGGCATGCTGACACAGATGCTGGCAGATGCCATTGGAGTTCTTTCCCTGGCCGGTTAGTCCAGGGTTCTGCCCCACCCACTAGAGCACCAATTTAATCCAGCTCAACTAGGAACGGCAGCCTACCCTAGGGACTGGCCCTACCCAGGAGCAAGCCCTTAGGAAAATTGTGAGCCCACATAGGTGCATGAAACCTCTGCAGCTGGGCAAGTGGGTCTGCTTCTGCAAGTGCAGGGCATGCACAAGGAGTGGGCCTGCATTGATGGAGTGTGTGGCCTCTGCAGTAGGGTAACAGGGTCCATTTCAGTACATCAGAGCATGTGCAGGGGCAGGACTGTATTGATGGAGTGTGTGTCCCTGCAGGCAGTGGGGCCTGACAGCTGCAGCAGACTTGTGCTTCTCAAACAGCCACAGAGTGGATTGGTCTCACCTTCCAAAGCCAGAAACAATTGGGTACTTCCATGCCTGGGGAAGGCCTCAGTCAGTTGCAATGCTGAGAGAGCTGACAATAGCCTTGCAGGCCAGAGGCCTACAGCAGTTGTAAGCCCCTGAGCCTAGCAACCAGCCACACTGGGAGTCTACTTACTTAACAAAAAAACTGCCACAGGAATGTGCTATTAGACCTTGCATTCAACTGTACTGGGGCTGCCCATGCCCAAAAAAGTGATTGAAGGGTCCTAGCAGCCACACACAGCTGGGAATTACAACCAGCCAGCCACAAGGTCAGGGTAGGCTCCCCAGATACTTGAAGCAAGAGCAACTCTGCCACAACAGAAGGACAAATGTAGCCCACACAGGGGACACTCTTGAAACATTTGGAACTGGTGACAAGAAGGAAGCATACTGCTGGGCCTCATAAGGCATCTTTTACATAAGGCCACCTCTCCAAGATCGGGATATGTAGCTGACCTACCTAATACATAGACATAAGCACAGAGAAAGAGGCAAAATGAAGACACACAGGAATATGTTCTAAGTAAGGGAACAGGACAAAACACCAGGAAAAGAACTAAACGAAACAGAAATAAGCAATCTACCTGACAAAGAGTTCAAACAAATAGTCAAAGGATGCTCACTGATCATGGGAAAAGAATGGATGAACTTAAGGAGAATGTCAACAAAAAGTTGGAAAATATAAATAAAAAAAATCAGATATGAAGAATACAATCCTGGAAATGAAAAATTCACTAGAGGGACTCAATAGCAGAATAGATGATAAAAAAGAATGGATCAGCAACCTGGACGAAACTAGAGGAAATCACCAAGCTGAACAGATAAAAGAAAAAAGAATTAAAAAGAAGAAGGAAATCCACAGAACCTCTGGGAAAACATCAAGCACACTAAAATTCATGTTATAGGTGTCCCAGAAGGAGAAGAGAGAGAGAAAGGGGTAGATAATCTATTTGAAGAAATAATAGGTGAAAACTTTCTTAACCTAAGGAAGGAAACAGACATTCAGTTATAGGAAGCAAAGAGAGCACCAAATAAGATAAACCTGAAGAGGCCCACACCAAGACACATTATAGTTAAAATGTTAACCACCAAAGATAAAGAGAGAATCCTAAAAGCCACAAGAGAAAGCCAACAAGTTACATACAAAGGAAACCCCATAAGGCTGTCAGCTGACTTCTCAGCAAAAACTTACAGGCTAGAAGGGAGTAGCACAATATATTTAAAGTTTTTAAAGGAAAAAATCTACAGCCAAGAATACTCTACTTGACAAGGTTATCATTCAGAATGTAAGGAGAGATAAAGAGTTTTCCAGACAAGCAAAAAGTAAACGAGTTTATCATGAAGAAACCAGTTCTATATGAAATGCTAAAGGGACTTATTTAAGTGGAAAAGAAAAGACTACAAATAGGAATAAGAAAAGAATATTTAAAAAAGCAATAAAATCACTGGTAAATACAAATATACAATAAAAGTAGCAGATCAACCACCTATGAATCTAATATGAAGGTCAAATGACAAAAGTACTAAAATTACCTATTTCCATGATAAGAGCGTGATGGATACACATGCATAAGAAAAGAGGTTAGATATGATTTCAAAATATAAAATTCAGGGGGAGGGGAGTAAAAATGTAGAGCTTTTATCAAGATGTCAAACTAAGGAAACCATCAACTTAATATAGATTGCTATATACATAGGTTATTATATATGAATCTCATGATAATCACAAACCAGACACCTATAATAAATACACAAAAAATTAAGGAAAAGGAACCCAAACATAATACTAAAGAAAGATATCAAACCACCAAGGAAGAGAGCAAAAGAAGGAGAAAGGTACAGAGAAGAACTACTAAAACACCCAGAAAAAAAGTAACAGAATAGAAATAAGTACATTCTTATCAATAGCTACTTTAAATGTCAATGGACTAAATGCTCCAATCAAAACGTATAGGGTGCCGATTGGATAATAAAACAAGACCCATATATATGTTGCATACAAGAGACTCTCTTCAGAACTAAATACGTTCATGAATTTAAAGTAAAGGGATGGAAAAAGATACTCCATGAAAATGGCGATGAAAAGAAAGCTGAGCTAGCAATACTTATATCAGACAAAGTAGGCTTTGAAACCAAAACTGTAAAAAGAGACAAAGAAGAGCACTACACAATGATAAAGGGAACAATCCAACAAGAGGTTATAACACTTGTAAATATCTATGCACCCAATAGGAGCACCTAAATATATAAAACATTCATGAACAGACATAAAAGGAGTAATAGACAGTAATACAATAATAGTAAGAGACTTTAATACTCCACTTACACCAATGGATGGACCATACACATAGAAGATCAATAAGGAAACATTGGCCTTAAATGACACATTAGGCCACTTGGACTTAGTAGATACATACAGAACATTCCATCCAAAAACTGCAGAATACACATTCTTTTCAAAAGCACATAGAAAGTCATCCAGGATTGATCACATATTAGGCCACAAAACAAGTCTCAATAAATTTAAGAAGACTGAAATAATACGAAGCATCTTTTCTGACCACAGTGGTATGAAACTAGAAATAAACTATAGGAAAAAAAAATTTGAAAAGCCACAAATATGTGGAAATTAAACAAAATGCTACTGAACAATGACTGGGTCAATGAAGAAATCAAAGGAGAAATCAAAATATACCTGGAGACAAATAAAAATGAAAATACGATATGCCAAAATCCATGGGATACAGCAAAAGCTGTTCTTAGAGGGAAGTTTATAGCAACATAGGTCTACTTCAACAAACCAGAAAAATCCCGAATAAACAATCTACCACTACACCTCCTGGAACTGGATAAAAAAGAACAAAGCCCAAAATCAGCAGACGGAAGGAAATAATAAAAATCAGAGCAGAAATAACTGAAATAGAGACTTAAAAAAACAACAGAAAAAATCAATGAAAATAAGAGCTGGTTCTTTGAACAGAAAAAAAATTGACAAGCCTTTAGCTAGACTTACACAGAAAAAAAGAAAGAAGTCTCAAATAAATACAATCAGAAATGAAAGAGGAGAAATTACAATGGACATCTCAGAAACACAAAAGATCATAAGAGAATACTACAAAAAGCTGTAAGTCAGCAATTTGGATAATCTAGAAGAAATGGATACATTCTTAGAATTATACCACCTTTCAAAACTGAATCGAGAAGAAATAAAGAATTTGAATAGAGCAATCACCAGTAAAGATATCCAAACAGTAATCAAAAACCTCCCAAAAAAGTAAAAGTCTGGGACCAGATGGATTCCCTGGTGAATTCTACCAAACATTCAAAGAAGACTTTATACCTATCCTTTTCAAACCCCTTCAAAAAACTGAAGAGGTGAGGAAGCTTCCTAACTCATTCTATGAAGCCAACATTATCCTGATACCAAAACCAGAGAAGGACAACACAAAGAAAATTACAAGCCAATGTCAGTGATAAACATCGGTGCAAAAATCCTCACCAAAATGCTAGCAAATCGAACACAACGTTACATTAAAAATATTGTACAACGTGATCAAGTGGGATTTATTCCAGGGATACAGGGATGGTTCAATATCTGCAAATCAATCAAGGCACACTTCAGTAATAAAATGAATAAAAATCACATGATGTTCTCAATAGATACAGAGAAAGCACTTGAAAAGATGTGGCATCCATTTATAAGAACCCTGAATAAAATAGGTATAGAAGGAATGAACCTCAATATTATAAAGTCCACATGTGACAAACTCACAGCTAATATCATTCTCAGTGAGAAAGATTGAAAGCTATCCCTCGAAGACCAGAAACCAGACAAGGATGCCCACTTTCACCACTCCTATGTAACATAGGATTGGAAGTCCTAGCCAGAGCAATCTGGCAAGAAACAGAAATAAACAGGATCTAAACTGGAAAGGAAGAAGTGAAACAGTCACTATTTGCAGATGCCGTGATTTTATATATAGAAAACCCTAAACAACCTGCCAAAAAACTTATAGAAATAATAACTGAATATACTAAAGTTGCAGGATACAAAATCAACATCCAAAAATCAGTTGTGTTTCTATACAGTTACAACAATTAGCAGGAAGAGAAATTAAGAATACAATCCCAATTACATTTGCAATAAAAAGAATAAAATATCTAGGAATAAACTTAACCAAAGAGCTGAAAGACCTGTACACTGAAAACTACAAAACATTCCTGAAAGAAATTGAAGACACAAAAATGGAAAGACATTCTGTGCTCTTTGATTGGAAGAATAACATAGTTACAACGTCCATACTCCCTAAAGAAATATACAGATTCAATGCAATCCTTATCAAGGTTCCAATGACATTTTTCACAGAAATACAACACAGAATCCTAAAATTTGTATGAAACAACAAAAAGACCCTCGATAGACAAAGGAATCCTGAGAAAAAAGAACAAACGTGGTGCTATCACAACCCCTGACTTCACAATATGCTACAAAGCTATAGTAACCAAAATAGCATGGTACTGGCACTAAAAAAGACACACAGACCAATGGAACAGAATCGAGAGTCCAGAAATAAACCTACACATCTGTGGACAGCTAATTTTTGGCAAGGGAGCCAAGAACATACAATGGAGAAAGGAAAGTCTTTCAATAAATGGTGCTGGGAAAACTGGACAGCCACATGCAAAAGAATGAAAGTAGACTATTATCTTACCCCATACACAAAACTAACTCAAAATGTATTAAAGACTTGAATGTAAGACCTGAAACCCAGAAAGTTCTAGAAGAAAACATAGGCAGTATAATCTTCAACACTGGTCTCAGCGGCATATTTTCAAGTACCATGTCTGACCAGGTAAGGGAAACAACAGAAAAAATAAACAAATGGGACCACATCAAACTAAAAAACTTCTGCACAGCAAAGGAGACCATCAAAAAAATGAAAATTCAACCTAACAATTGGGAGAAGATATTGTGAAACCGTATATCTGATAAGAGGTTAACATCCAAAATATATAAAGAACTCATACATCTCAATACCAATAAAAACTAACAACCAGTTAAAAAACGGGCAAAAGATCTGAACAGGCATTTCTCCAAAGAAGATATACAGATGGCCAACAGGCACATGAAAGGATGTTAAACATCACTAATTACCACGGAAATTCAAATCAAAACTACAATGAGATATCACATCACACCTGTTAGAATGGGTATAATTAACAAGACAGGAAATAAGAAGTGTTGAAGAGGATGTGGAGAGAAGGGCACTCTAATACAGTGCTGGTGGGAATGTAAACTGGTACAGCCACTATGGAAAACAGTGTGGAGATTCCTCAAAAAATTAGGAATAGAACTACTTTATGATCCAGCTATTCCACTGCTGGGTGTTTATCCAGAGAAGATGAAAGCATGAATGTGTAAAGATATATGCACCCCTACGTTCATTGCAGCATTATTCACAGTAGCCAAGACTTGCAGGCAAACTAGGTGCCCATCAAGGGATGAATGGATAAAAAAGATGTGGTATATATACAAAATGGTATACTACTCAGCCATAAAAAGGGAGTAAATCTGTCCATTTGTGACAACATGGATGGACCTGAGGATATTGTGCTAAGCAAAATAAGTCAGAGGGGGAAAGTCAAATACCATATGATCTCATTCATAAAAAGAAGATAAAATTAACCACAAACAAACTCATAGAGACAGAGATTGGATGGGTGCTTACTAGAGGGGCAAGGGGGAGGGAGAAGGGTGAAAGGGGTGATTAGGCACATATGTACGGTGATGGATTGTAATTTGTCTTTGGGTGGTGAACATGATGTAGTCTACACAGAAATCAAAATATAATGATGTACACCCACAATTTATATAATGTTATAAACCAATGTAACCACAGTAAAAGAAAAAAATGAAGACAGACTAATTACATTTAAAAAAATTGGATATCTACATGCAAACGAATGAAACTGGACCCCTCTCTACACAATACACAAAAGTCAACTCAAAAAGTATTAGAGACTTGAAAATAGGACCTAAAACTCTAAAACTACTAGAAGAAAACATACGGGATAAGTTCCTTAATATGGATCTTGGCAAAGATTTTTTGGATTTGACATCAAAAGCAATGGCAACAAAAGCAAAAATAAACAAGTGGGACTGCACCAAACTAAAGAGTGTCTGCACAGCAAAGGAAACTCTCCACAAATTGAGAAGTCAAACTATCGAATAGGAGAAAATATTTGCAAATCACATATCCAATAAGGAATTAATAGCCAAAATATATGAGGCAACTTAATAGAACTTAATAGAACTTAATAGAAAATAACAAATGACCCAGTTAAAAAATGAGCAAAGGACCTGAAAAGGAATTTTTCCAGAAAAGACATACAAATCTCCAACAAGTACATGAAAAGATGCACATCATTAATCATCAGGGAAAATGCAAATCAAAACCACAATGATAGATCACCTTATATCTGTTAGAGTGGCCATGATCAAAAACACAAGTGTTGGTGAAGATGTAGAGAAAAGAGAATCCTTGTACACTGTTGGTGGTACATGTGGGAATGTAAATTGGTGAAGCCACAATGAAAACAGTATGAATGTTCCTCAAGAAATTATAAATAGAACTACCATATGATCAAGCAATCCTACTTCTGGGTATATATGCAAAGAAAATGAAATCACTAGCTCAAAGAGAGATTTGCACCTGCATTTTTATTGCATCATTATTCACAACAGCCAAAATATGGAAACAACTTGTGTCCATTAACAGATGAATGAATAAAAAAGATATGGTATATATGTATATATATATATATATATATATATATATATATATATACACACACATACACATATAATGGAATAGTATTCAACTTTATAAAAGAAAAAAAATAGGAGGCTGGCCCCGTGGCCGAGTGGTTAAGTTCACGTGCTCTGCTGCAGGCGGCCCAGTGTTTCGTTGGTTCGAATCCTGGGTGTGGACATGGCACTGCTCGTCAAGCCACCCTGAGGCGGCTTCCCTCATGCCACAACTAGAAGGACCCACAATGAAAAATATACAACTATGTACCGGGGGGCTTTGGGGAGAAAAAGGGAAAAAGTAAAATCTTTAAAAAAGAATGAAAAAGAAAAGAAAAAAAATAGTATTCAGCTACAGAGAGTATCCTGGGGATTGCCAGGGGCTGGAGGAGGGTGTGGCAAATGAGGAGAGGATGATAAACAGGTATGAACTTCCAGTTATAAGATGAGTAAGTTCTGAGGATCTAATATATAGAATGGTGACTATAGCTGAAATCCTCTGTTGTATAATTGAAATTTGCTAAGAGAATAGACGTTATGCATTCTCAACAACCAAGAAAATGCAACTATGTGAGGCGAAGGATGTGCTAATTTACCTTACTGTGAGAATCCTTTCACAGTGTGTACATATATCAAATCATCATGTTGTACACTTTCAATATGTTGTTTTATTTGTCAATTATACTTTAATAAAGCTGGGAAAAAAAGAGATGATTGTGAGCAGTCACTCCAACTCCAATCTCAATGGTGTCATTTTGGTAGCTGGAAAACAGCCAAGGTAGGAATATTTACAACACAGAAATCACTAACTGCTGCAAATCGAGGCTTTCATTCCTGGAAACCCGGTTTTTAAACCTTTACCAGAACACAGATGATTATGCAGGACAATTGTGCAAACTGGGACTGTCTCAGGCAAATTAGCATATGGTCACCCTACTTGAAATGGAATTTATATAACTCAGCTGTCAAAACTTCATTTAAGGCATTGGTGAGTGATTTGAAACAGGCAAAACATGAAAAGTTCTCCAGTGGCCCATGGGAATTATGTCAACATTATACTTAAGAAAAATGAAAATGGAAAAATTTAACTTTGGTTTCGCAATGTCAAATTTACAAAGAAGAGAGGCCAAAATGAGATGGACGCTTGTAGCAGCGATTGTTCAGTTGTTTCTAGATGGTAAAAATGCTTTAAAGCATATATGAATCAGGATCATCACTTGGACAACTTAGGTTCTAGAAGGGAAAAAGGAGTGAAAAAGGAGTTGGGGTGCTTGAAAGAGCAAGCCAGGCTATCTAAACCCAGATAAGCAGGCTGATCTGTCTGTTTCATCCTCAGCAGAAAACTGAGCGGATTCACAGTCTATAGACTAGACACATACATAGGAAGTTAGAGGAAAAGTTGTGATGTAAAAAGGACATGAGTCTCAATTGTGCTCCAATACTTAAGTCAAAACTGTGATTCCAGGCTCCATCTCTGTGCAGTAGCATTTCGAAATATTCTGTGTTGGTGAAATGAAGCATCTTGTTCAGAGACTATTTTTTCTGGCCTTACTGGATATGAAATTATCTCCTTGTCTTCATGGAGAGAACTTTATTACCATATATTAAAGTTCAATTTGACCACTTCATATCAACCAATCTATAACAAATGAAATTAATCTCATTTAAAAGTTTTCAAACTGGAGTACAGATAATCCCTGGGATATGCGAAGAATTTCTAAAGGGGCTGATTCACAAATTATTTTAAGATTTTTCAATTATTAGATAGTCCACTCATATATGATTTCTCATGAAACTACCTTATAAAGCTTACATTCACAGTAGCCTTTTTTCCACTTTACCAAAGTAAGGCACGGTCCTCACACAACAGTCATAACAGACACAATGCCCAGGAGTGTTAAAACCCCTCAAACAGTAAGCAAAAGGATAATTTGACATACTGCTTTAGGAGTACATTTTTATTTGGCTAATCAAGACACCTTAAACCCATTTGGCTTCCTGTCTTTTCTTTCGTTACTCTTATTTCTGTTTAGCCTGAAGCTTGGTGCCTGTTGGGATGTTTCAGATTCAGAAAAATGGAAGCAATAGAGGTTAGCTTTACAATATAACCGGAATATTTCTCAGGACTATCATATTTCTCAAAATACATTGGAAAAATCCACACGTAAAAATTTTGCACGATATCTTTTAGATTTAGTTTTTATTTCAATAGAAAATTAGACTTTTATGAAATGTCATCAAATATTTATTCATCTGTACCCAGTCCTCATTTTATTTTACATTATAAAATGTTCACTATATTTCTTTTCCTATTAACGAAGACATTAAAATATAATTAAATGTTGAAATGTCAATTAAATGTATATGAGAGAGTACATTCTTTCTCAAAATTATTTAACAATATAGCCAAGTAAAAATGTTTGAAGATTGCTGACCTGCTCAAACCTCTGCTGACTCCAGGGTAATGACCCCAGTCAGATGACCTCCTATTTCTTTGACCTCGTCTGTACACTCACTGGGGATGACAAAGTTCGCAGCATCACATGATAGCCCTCCGGGATTTTTGACTTAAAGTACTGTCTATAGTCATCAGAAGTTTCTGTGTCAAAGAGATCAATGAGCCAAAGGCAATTCAGGTCATGGAGATAATCTGAAAGTTGAAAATGGAATCACCTTGTGAACTACGGAAATATGCAGTAGCTCATAACTGTTTTATGAGGCCTGCATGTATTTCTAATGGGCTGACTAGTTTAGAAATAATCAAAAATAATATGAAGACAAGTAACCCAATACAATTCTGTTTCTGGAAATTTATGCTGAAGAAATGGAGATGTGCACAATGATTATAGTATAAGAATATTTGTACCAGAGTTACTTCTAATAGCGAAAAGTAGAAACCCTTTAATATCAACAACAGTAGAATTATTGAATAAAATTAGCAGACTGATAAAATATAGTTGACCTATTAAAATCATATTCTCAAATAATAACTGAAGTATAAAAGTGCTTACAATATAATGCTATGGTAAACCTTAAATTGATTTCTAATGGAGATCAGTGCTATCTTTATGAAATCACAAAATCTGTGACAGTATATTCATGAAATGCTCAGGATTGTGTTTAATGGTATAGTGTTGGATTATGTAATCATTATTTTTAACACCCTTTTCTATTTTACCCTTTTCTTTTTATATTTTCTATTTACCGTGTATAAGTTATGCAAACCTGTAATTATACTTAAGATATATACTTAATAATTTGAAATAAATAGATATGGTTAAGTTAATTATGCACATTGTGCCCCTTAGGTTATAATCAAATATTGCATTTTAATAGATTATTTAATATACTTCAAGCATTCATATGAGGATGTTTAATATTCAAGACTATTTAATTACATAACTACTGTTTAATGAATGAGAAATTCAAAAGTAACAAATGCAAGTGTGTATGCAGTATTAATTTAATAATCTTTATTCTTACAACTTCCTCATATTCCAAAAACATAGATATACCACCATAAAGAAAAATGTGTTTATTTTTGTTCAAGCCAATGATACAATTTACAGGTTTTAAAAATATGGGATAACCAACACTTGTTAAAATACTATCCCTAACTTTGATTCTTAGGCCAAAAATGCTTCATGAAAGATCATCTACAAGTTTTTAGTGAATGCACAGCATTCTACTGAATTACAGCAAATATGACAAGTATTAACTATTTGAAAGCTAGCCATATCTTACTTGAAATCTGGAAAGTCGCATACAAAAATGATATATATCAAAGTTAAGACAGTACAGAAATATATGTATGTAATATCCATATGTATTGTCTACAGCAATCCCAGCATTGTACTTTTATTTTTTCCATTTTTGTCATTGTATTTTATAGCTAAAAAATTTCAAAAGATCATTGTAGATATTACCATTGGAACTTTAGTAAATCTGCCAAATATGAGCAATAAATATAATTTTCAAAAACTTTCAAGTAAAAGAACCTAAGCTATGACTTTTTTATGTAACTATATTGTTGCATGTTAATTTTTTTAAACGCTAAAGTTGACCAATTTTTGAATAGACTAAATTTGATTTTCCTACTGACAGGTGTAAGAAAAAAGAGGAGGAAGAAAAAAACTATACTTTTGAGCAGAGAAGATGATGTAAATACGAAATGAATATGTAAATAAAAGCTATGAGAGACTCTTAACTGTGTGCCACAATTAAAATGGAAACATTTTAGATCAGTGAACCCAACCTCCTCTCTCTACAGAGAGGTAAAGTGAGGAAGAAAGGTTTTGATAAATGTGCCCTCTTTATAATCCCACTGCTCCTCATCAATCATCACAGGCTACTTGAAGCAGCAGGAGTAAACAGTGACAACAAAAAGTTTGTCATAGGCAAGAATATTGAAGAAATAACTGTATTATGCATAACGCCATCATGAGACTAGATGATACCGATAACAGATGAGCTCTAAGCAATAAACAGTGAAAATGGCTTATATAGCTTAAACTCTCCCATCACATCATCTATTTCCGGTTCAGCATTTACCTCTCCTATTAAAATCTCACAACAAATTTGCTCCAACAATACACCATAGTAGCACTATTAGACAGATTGGGTGAATAAAATTTAAATAATACCGCTCATGCTTCAATGCTCTTTTCCCATGGGGTTATTGCTCATTGATCTTATATTCATTTTGAGGTCTTCTATCATCTTTTGACATGTAATACATGCTCAGCACTGGGATTGTCACTTAATGAACACATGCACTCAACTATGCATATTGTCAAGGATATTCCTTAAATCCATAATGTAGTAAAAAATATCAAATTTACCTGGAAACTTGGAAAAAGTAAAGGGGGCAATATCTAACACACTTGTTAAATTCCAAATCGAGTAAGAAGACAAAACTATTATAAGACAAAGCAGAACACAGTTAAACATAAAATACTCCATTAGCCCTTAAACTTTGAGAATTCACTTAAATTCCTTTTTTTTTCTAGGCCCCTTCACACAACTCATTTAGATAGTGAAAGAAGCTCAGTTTAGGTCTTCCTATTCTAATTGTCAAGCAACAGCTCCCCTATTGCACTTTGTATGGCAATGTAACATAGATCTCAGTGCTCTCCTCATGATGACTGATCTATGCCACAACTGTTTCTGAGGCTTCTTCATAATTCATTTCATTTTTATCTCCTCTACTCAGACATCATGGGTTTTGTTCTCTGATACTTTGACCATAGACAACTGGAAGCTTTTCAGTGACACATTATCTTGCTAGGAAAAGATCCAAGCTCCTTAGAATGACTCATCAGGCCTCCCATGATTTCCACACTCTTTACTACACTTTCATGTCACAATCTTCTCTACAATACATTGTATGGAGCCAAATTTATTCCAGTTCCTCATTTTGTTCTTTTCCTTCTGTCTTTGCTTCATGTCTTCCTACTACCGGAAAAGTCCTTCATTTTTCTTGGGTCCCTTCCTTCTCCTGGCTAATTCTTACACATTATTCAACATTCAGTGCAAACATCATGTCTTGAAGAAAACTTTCCCTAACTACATCTGTGTGTATTAGATGAGTCACTTCAGTGCTTCTGTAAAACATATATCACCATATTTTTCCACTCTATTGCATTAATGTCTTACCCACAAAAATATAAGACCCTAACAGACAGCAACCATGCCCATTATTTTTGTACTGCTATAGTCTTTGCCTCATAGTAATAGATCATTACATTTTGGTTCAATTTACATGAACTAGTAGTATGCCAGACTTTGGTATTTTCCTTAGCATTTCTCAAGAAGAATTGTAGGACCAAGAAGAAGTAGATATTACTAGCATTGGTTAGAAAATACATAGGACTGTTTAGTATTTGGATTTCAGCCACTTCTAAAAAAGAATTAATAATTTAATCCTCTTTAGGAAAGTAAATGTGGTAGGTACTTGAATTCTATCAACTAAATGTTGACCGTTATGAGTTCTATAAATACGGTATAAATCCAAAATGACTTTCAAAGTGTCAGAATTGAAGATGTCAGAAATGCCAGTGAAGTGACCTTGGCTTTCATGGTTGTGCTAGGTATTCAAGGTTGGTATCCAAAAAGAGTCAGATTAGGTACCACACCATGAGACCAGGGTTTAGATAGACATACAGGGGTCCAGCTTAACTCCAGTAGACTCTTGCTGGCCTGTGGATCCCTTCCCAGTTATACTGACAGAAGTCTTAAAGGTGCAACCTAGAATCAGACTCTTTAATACAGGTTAAATACAAAAAAAAATGACAGTTTTGATGATTTTGCATAAGAAAGAAATGATTGGGCTTATCATAAATTCTTAGTGCATCAAAGTTGACATAAAAAAAATCCTTTTCTTGTCTTGGAGACATTGTCAGAGATAGGACATAGAATTTTCAAAATACAAATCTTCACAATGTTAATCTTAATGATTTTTAAATCTTTTCACAGATTTAAAATATCGTACCATATCCATCTGTATTCTTCTCTCATGAACTCTATGCTTTTATTTACTTTCTACAACTGGCTTAAGGAAAGTTTCAAAATGTTATTTTTCACTCTGTAGTGTTTAGAGATTCCCCTACTTCCATTAAACACAAAACCATGAAAACAAAACTAAAACAAAAAATATTTATGTTTTAAAGTGAAGAGATTCCAAGAGGAATCTATCTTCTTATTCTTCAGAAAATACTTCAATTTAAAATCTAAGAAAAAAAATTCATGTAAAAACACAAACGCCGTTAAGTGTTAGGGTGAGGAATTGATAAAGAATTTCTCAACTGTGATTTTGTTTATTTATCTCTTTTGACACAGTGAGTACATAAGGGTGTAAGACTGGGCTTCAGACATTTTACATTTTTTGATTTAGAAAGCTGTGTGTGTGAGTGTTGTCTGAATTATCATTTGAAACTTCTTTTGATTAGATTTTGCAGCATTTTTTAAATTCTAGGTTTTATTATTAAAAGATAATGTTAAGTGGTATTAAATGATATTGATGTTAAGTGATATATGTATTATTTATTCAAGGATCTTGATGCTTTAAAATTTGAACACCATAAAAAGGCAAAAGAGCAAATATAAGAAATTATTTTAAGCAATGTAAAAAGATAATATATATATCTTTTTTTGAAATTGAATATAGAAGTTAGAGGAAATGAATTCTTTAAAGAGGATAGTTTGATGGGACTGGATAGTTCTATTTAATAATCCCTATGCTTTCCAATACTATAGCTAGCAGCCAAATGCGGATATTAGATTTTAAATTAATTAACATTAAATAAAATTTAAAAGTAATTCCTCATTTTAAGTGCTAAATATTTCCCTGTGGCTGATAGATACTAAACTGGATATTACAAACCATTCTCATTACAACAGAAGTTTTTATTGCTGATTAGATGTTGCAAGGCAACTAAAATAATTGTGAAGCAAAAAACAGTTTACCTATGAAACCATATGTCCTCTTCATAACACTTCAGCTTATCAATAAGATTCTCATTTTTCAGCCTATTACTCTATTTTTTTTTTTATCGCTAGTGATTTTATCTGGAGAATTGAGGTTCAATTAATACAAGGTCAATTTAATGGTATTTAGTGCAGGCTTTTACTATTGACAACCATGTGATCATCCAAGAAGCAACGCAGTCACAGATTGAATTCTGTCAAAAACTATATCCTATCATTTCTATCTGTGCCTCTTTCATCACGCTTAAATTGATTAGGGAGGAGTGGGTCACAATTAACTTACTCCTTTATCTTTCAATGTGTTTGACAATGCCAAATCATTTAGGAATATTTTCACCTTGAAATTTCAATGAATTGTTAACCCTACTTTTGCTTTCCTTCTGGGATTTAGATCCTCTGATAGTCTTAAAATATTCTTTGTATATCCTAAAGAGAGAGAGTCTGTACCCCCATGAAACAGAATAATTTATTGGACAATTTGTGGAGACCTTTACTCTATTCTAAAGTGAATATTCAACTTGGGAATGCTTTGATCATTTTTTTTTCAGCTTTAAGTTGCTAGATTGGTAGTCTCAGCATTAAACTTTGGTCAATATATTCATAAGTAAATTTAAGAATAAATACAAAACATCTAGTTAGTTTAAATAGTTAGCTCACACTTGACATTGATCCAAATGAAAAGATTGGCTTTGCATTGTTATTCTGAGGCTGATAAAATATTATGTTCTGTAAAACTTCTTAAGGTAGTAACTCATTGTGGACCTTCAATAATGTATAGATATAGATATAGCTATAGATACACGCATATGTAATCTATATGACCTCAACTTAAAAATAAATATTTATAGTAAAGTAACCCTTTAAAAACAAGAGCATAAACTATCAAAGTATCCATGTGCCTTAAAAAATACATTGAATCTGGTCATTTAGAGAGGAGTCTTTTTCTTTAAATATTGCACTAAGTATCATTCTGTTAGTTTCAAGTACCAGCTCAGTTGTCTATATATTGGAGAAAGGCAAGGGAATATAATTCTGCTTGGGCATAATATCTGATGGCTTAAGAATTTAGTGAAATTTCATATTGCATAAACGTGTTTTTGCTTTGTAAGGAATATAATTTTCCTTTTTCTTAAACATTTCTGTGGGGTTACTTCTATCCATGTTTCCTTTTTAATAACCCAGAATACAATTTATATATAGTATCATTAGAACATCCTATGACAAATTGAAAATTGCATTTGCATTGTGAAATGTAGTATTTCAAATCCATATACTGGAGGTTGCATAAGGCTAAATGCCTTTTCATAGCATAAATGACTAAAGTACAGAAGGTGGAGTTTTAGCACACTCTGGAATCAAACACGAAGATGCAGCCAAGGATATGTCATGATGATGGTTAATCTGCTTATTGAACATTTTGTAAGGTTAAAAACCTGCTCTCTGCCTTTGCATTAGCCTACATGATTTAGAATGTCTGTTGGTTTTTAGAAGTTAGGTGGCCAGCACGAAGAAGGCAAGGACGTGTTGCTGCAATAGTTTCTATCAACAGAACTATTTCCCCTTCATTTCCATTATCCTGCACATAATTCTCATACGTGAAGGTCATAAAAGTCTGTCTAAAATACCTTAAGATGTAGAAGCTGTAGATTAATGCCTGTTTGTCCCACTTGCAGGTAAAGTAATCAGAAAAATATCACACTGAACCAGTGAAATTCGTACATTATTTTATATTGAATGCACTCTCTAAGAGCTCACCATCACAGCATTTAGATGCATTTTGAATGCTGTTTTTTAGTAGTTGATATAATCTCAGAAGTTATTTTTTTGGAGAAGTAGTAAATCTTCTGTTATATTTCTTTCCACTCTGTCCATTGACCTCCTGCCGTCTCAGCCTGTGAATCTACCGTTAACTTGTAACCTAACAGCTCGGCTCATTCAGAACGTCAAATGGATTTCTAAAGCTAGCCTAAGGTTCTGAACTATCATTTTAGTGCGATTTTGACTTTTTTTCTGATGCATAATCAGAGGTTTCACAGAAGATCAGTAATGTATAGGGCATGTATAGAAGTTTTCAATGTATAGAGGACTAATTCACTGTTCTATATTTTTAATGAAATATTTCAGTCTAGTGATTAAAGGTGCAACTCTGGTATCCAGGGAAACTCTGAACTGAAAGAAAAAAATGTCCTTCTCTTCCTCACAAGGACATGCTTACTTTTTAATTATTTCTGTTGTAATCTTCAAACGTTGAAAAAATAATATTTTGCTTAATTTATCCCAAGATATGCAAATGATTAATATCCATATTCTCAGCTAGGTTGTAAGGTAATCCTCCTAAAAATACAAAGCAATCTACAAATTAATGGTACTTTTTTTGAATAACACAACCTCACTACTTTGGTTGTTTTTTAGTTAAAAGCCTAGCTTCAACCAAAATGTCTGCAAGGCTCTTATTCTCAACCAACCACCAAATTCCTCTGCCATTTCATTGTTTCAAAGACACTGAAGTAACTTATCCTTTTATTGATCTTGAATTATTAGGTAGATATATCTTTTTCTATATCTATCTGTACTTATATCTAGACATTCAGCGTTGCCAGTATCAATTTGTCACAGCACGTATTATTCCATGTTAAATATATGCATATGCATATTAACATACTTTATACTATTATGCATTACTTTATTTTTGTATGTATATCTTACTCAATTCAGAAACTATAATGAAATTAATAAAAATGCACAAAAATGTAGCAAAATATAAACAAGAAAACCAAGAAAGGCAGGACTGGAAAAACAGAATAAAAGTAGAACAAGATCAGAAAAAAATGAAACCTATCCTTGTACAGGTTTTATCCTTCAGCTTCAATTTTGACTTCAAGAATAAAAGGGAAAAGAAACATAGTTACATAATTTTAGTTCCTAAAGTAAAGGAAAACAACCAGTGAATTAAAAGAAACAAAGCTCTTCTTGGCATATATTGCCAAAGAAATTTGTTATGTAGAATTTCATAAGGATATAATGGAATAAAATAGTAGATAATGTTGTGAAAATAGCTTTAAAGTATAAATAGAAACATATTTAATATGGTTTTATATTGCATCATCCATAAAAATTACGAGAACTATTTTAAAGAGGAGTTAAATAAAACTGATTGTTGAGAAGAATTGACAAAGGATTAATCTTCTATACATTTCTAATTTAATCAACACATATACAGTAGCCAGAAAAACATATCTTTCAATCTTCTATAAATATTTCTGTCAGCTGAGATTGTAATAGAAGTAAATATCAGACAGCTTGATGGCATTGCTTCTGATGTAGCCTAGAAAGATGATAATTAAGATTTGCTTGCTGTGGGTGGATTCATACGATTGAGAAATCAAAGAAGCAGATTGTAAGGTTAACTTGGTAAGTGAAAACTCACAGATTATCATCTGAAAAAGAGTTTTTGAGTTGGTGAAAGCAAAGCTGGATCTTCCTCTTAGAAAAACATGAATTTTATATTTAAGGTACAAAACAGGATTAAAAAGTCTTCAGGCAATCAGAAAAGAAAAGAGAGAGAGAGGGAAAGAGAGAGATTCACAAACTGGGTATCAAAGACTCCTGATGGGGGGCCAGCCCTGTGGCCAAGCAGTTCAGTTCGCGTGCTACACTTCAGTATCCCAGGGTTTCGCTGGTTCCGATCCTGGGCGTGGACATGGCAGCGCTCATCAGGCCATGCTGAGGTGGTGTCCCACACAGCACAACTAAAAGGACCGCAACTAGAATATACACCTATGTACTGGGGGGCTTTGGGGAGAAGAAGAAGAAGAAGAAGAAGAAGAAGAAAAAGAAGGTTGGCAACAAATGTTAGCTCAGGTGCCAATCTTTATAAAAAAAAAAAAACTCCTGATAGGACTTCTAAATATATGAGGGATGTTATATTAAGCATGAAGCAAGTTATTCTGAGAGCGGAGATATTCTGAGTTCAGTTATCTTGTAAAATGGCACAGCAGGAGCGTTAACAAGTTCCATTTGGAGATCTCATGTTTTCCACCCCTGACTACTGTTATTGAATGCATCTTTTTAAAGGAGAGTCCTGTAATAGAAAAGCAAAGAGAGTTGCAATAAGAGACATTTATGGCACCTTATTTAATGTAGCCAATGATTGCATGGCAAAATCTGCATCTCCTCTATGTATCTCCCATGTCTTTCTTACAATTATGTTATATAATAGACATTTTAATAAATAGAATAAAGCAAATCTTCAGCTCCAAGGGTATGTAAAAATATAAGTGAAGGTGTGATAAAATAAAAGCATCTTATATAGCACAGGCTTCAACCATCTATCAACATCCCCAACGTGTTCCAAAGAATATATAGTTAAACAAATACCTCTTGGAGAGAGAATGAGAGATAAAATAAATAACCATTTCATTAGTTTTAGTAAAGCCTTTTAGGTATGCTTCCTTAAAAGTGAGAAATGTAATAGTTCAAATAACTGGGTAACAGAATATTTTGCAAGTTAATTGGTTTCTGATTAGTTCCTTATTGCAAAATTGAAGGTGTACCTAATTCAGTTATTATCAATTATAATGTCGATGATAAATCAGTGTGATGTGACTTTTTCAGACATATTTCAAAAAGTTTTCAAAAAATAAGCAACATTTATATACCGAATCTCTTTATTTCTACATACTTATTTATGTGAATAAATTTCTCAATCCATGCATTACACAGGGAAGGTAGAAAATATCTCCTACTGAACCCTTTTTCATTCCAGCAATAAGTTACATTCATCCACAGAGATGTGAACTAATTGGTTATAAAAACTATCTAGACCATTAAGAGAAGCTTTTCCAATATACTTTTCTTGGTTTTGTAGTATCTTTTCAAAATTTTCAATGGTGGTAAGCATTTCTGATAAATTTATACTTTTCTCTTTTTGATGATAACAAAGCAAATTTCCAATGTAATTGTCTTTTCTATCAATTGAATACTAATTTTAATTTACTTCAATCCAGAAGAATTTTTTTAAAAATCTGCTGTCAGGTGCTAGAAAAAGTTAGCTGAAAAGACAGGTGTGGTATTCTTGAAGTGGAGCTAATGGAAGAGTTGCAGTTATTGGCAATGACAAAGTCTTAGTATGACCACAAGAGAGGCTGATGAAGGGGTTATGACAAGATCATGGAAGGATAAAGCAAGAATCCTGCAGTTCAGAGTATCTGAAGATCATCTATGTGGTAACTAAAATCACTAAGAATTATGACTGTAATGATGCTGGAGAGAATGACAATGGGTGAGCAAAGAGAGGAAGTCTTCCTGGAATGAGGGCAATGAAGAGTAGTGGATTATGTAGTGTCATGTTTGAGATTCAAAGATCAAGGAGGGGCGAAGAGGAAGGGAGAATTATGTGGAGCCATTGAGGACACCTCCCCCATCTCCATACCCACTGGAAGAGGGAGCAAAACCAGCTATGGTTGGAAAGATAATAGAAACTTAGTGTATGATTGTTCTGAATCTAGTTCAATACTTTACTTCATAGATGAAGTTATTTTTAACTTTTTGCAAATTCATAGTGACTTAATTGTGAAGAATTTTACAGTGCAGAATGTGAAGCTATATGAATACAGATTAGTCAGCTACACTCTCTACAGCTTTATTAAATCAATCACTCACACTTAGAATAATGAATTTCAGGCATTACAAATTCCTCCTACAGATAAAAAGATTAAATTATATCTTTCATTTTCTAAAATGGTAAGTATACACATTCATTCTAATTCTAAATATGCTCAGCAGGAAGGATGAAATAGAAAAGGTTTTTATCTTATGTGTTAGTAATGTAAAGCATTAATGGGTACCAAATTAATATATTATCTTTACTTACAAATAGAGAGGAAACAAAATGGAACAGCTCAATTCAATGTTTAAAATCTGTTTTTTTAATATTGTTTATTCATTCATTTATTTTTACTGCTTTACTTATTTTTTGACATCAGTAGAAATTCTGCCTCCTTTTTTAGCATTCATCATCTGGCTTCCAATTGCACAAGGTCAGGCAGGCCTCAGGGCAGACGGCGCAGTGCATCATTTCATTTGCCTGAATTTGGAAGCAAATGCCTTAAATGAGCACATTTAAACTTCTCAAAGAGAGAAGACTAAATGCCAGTATTAGGGGAAAATATAAATTCCTCCCTATAAATTTCTTCCCTTGCTTTGATCAGGCAATGAAAATTTTATAACATAACATTTTTATTTTGCCTTTACTATAAGGAAAGTCAAAGTCAAATTCAGGGTTCAACCCTAGCAACAAGCTTGTTATAACAAGCAACAAGATATGTGTCTGGACACGTTTATTTCTCATGGTTTAAAAGGCCTTCCATTCTACAGATTGTCATGCCCAATTTAACATTGCGTTTCAGTTTATAACATACTTAAAATCTTTTTGGAAGAAATATTGTTTTAATAAAAGCATAAATATTTTATGTTTTCTTCCTTTGTGTGTTTGCTCTTCAAACGGCATCTGTCTTTTTGTTTTTGTGGGAAACAATAACCGAGGAAAACTGTAATACTTTTAATGTGTAAAAAAGACTGCAAAAACTCCTATAATATTGTCTCAACTAGGAAATTCTAATTCCTTATATATTACTAATTCTGTACTTTAATAGAAAAATCCCTTTAATTACAGTATTTACTATGTTGAATTGGTTAATTTATTATATTTTGAATTTCCTAGCAGTTTCTACTATTTTAATATAGATTATTTTGTAAAATAACTTTTTCTTTCTCTGTGACTTGAAATATTTTTTGAGTATTGGATCAACTTTGAAACGTAAATAAAGATTACTTTCTTCATATATGAAATCCACTAGTTCTAGGAAATATAATTGAAATATAGTTTTAAGGATGAGACTAACTAGTAAGCAAATAGAACAAGTAAGTGCTATAATATTATCATATATCAGTGTATCATAACTATTTATGACCTCATCAGTGATCTGGCAACTTATAAACAAAAACTGAATTTGCCAACATCCTTCCTTCACTCACACACACACACACACACACACACACACACACACACATGCACAGAGTTACTTTTTTAGAAGGATCTGATAATATATGTTTCCAGGTAGTAACTTGTTCTCTAACTTCAAGTTACTTACTCTTCTATCCTTAAAATGAGCATAGTTTATTTTATATTTATTTCTTCTTAACCCTTATATCTATACTTTAACCTTTTTTAAAATATATTTTTGAAAACTAATAAGTTCATTTTTTTTCTGTAAAAATGGTATACAACGAGGACTTTGGCTTCTAGTAAATTTGCAGATTCTGTATTCGGAAATAACTTGTCACTGACAATCTAGATGTACCATAAACTACAACAAAGATGTATTGAATTGAATTTTTAAATTTGCAAAAGATAATGGAGAAATCATAAGTTCAAAATAAACAAAAACAGAGTTGCAAAAGTAGTAGCATGTGAAAGCTGAACTCAGTTTCCCTTAGTGACAACTAACGATACTTACAACCTGAAGCCGTGGAGATTAATAGCCAGCTGAACAGCATAAGGAACATCAGGCCATTACAGGTGCAAATACTGTATCCTCTGAGAATTTGTAAACTTCGGCCTGATTTCTTGAATTTGTATTATCTTCCCAGATTTGCACTCTAATGCTTACAAGGAGCAAATATAAATTTTCCTGGGATGAATGCTTCCTTAACCTGGAATTCTGAGAATTCTCACATATTAACCATGAGCTAAATAAAAAAAACACAAAAAGAAACAACAACAAGGAAATGGGCCAACAGCGAAATTTCACCAGAAACAATGATTTGCTAATTTAGATCTTTCAATTACTTCAGCAATTGGAACTTTCAGACAAAGAATATTAAAATACTATAATAATAATGTTGAAAAGTAAACAGTGGAATGATGAGAGAGCAAATAAATAAACAATAACAATAAAACTAATAGACTCGACCAGTCACATGTGAAAAAATAACCAAGAAAAATTTCTTAATGAAAGTTATATGCATGAATTGATAACTCAATGGAGACCTTAACAAATGACTAACACAGCTGAAGAGAGAATTATGCATACAAGAGCTGTAGCCCTAAGCTAGGATGTAGCACAGAGACACAGGGAGATGGAAAATATGAGTGAGTTAAGAAAACATAAAGATAGAATGAAAGAAGATATATCACACATCTAATGTGAATTCCATATCGGGAGAATGTGAAGAACAAAGTAGTGATAGTGTTGGAAAGCTAATAGATGGCTATTTTCCAAACTTGATAAAAAAGTCATCAGATTCTGGAATTACAAAGTATCATAAGCAGAATTTTACAAAGTGAAATTTATACCTAAGTTTATCATAATGAAATTCTTTCTTTTATATGAATTCTTCTATTAAAAAAGGCATATAAAGTTAATGCTATACATTATTTATTTAAAAATCATTCAAGTCACAAATGGTAAGATTTCATCTTTTTTTTGTTGCTGAGTAGTATTTCATTGTCTGCATATACCACATCTTCTTTATCCGTTCATCTGTCCATAGGCAGTTAGGTTGTTTTCAAGTCTCGGCTATTGCAAATAATGCCGCAATGAACTTGGTGTGCATATATCTTTTTGAATTAGTGTTTTTGTGTTCTTTGGGTAAATACCCAGTAGTGGAATACCTGGATCATATGGTAGTTCTATTTTTAACTGTTTGAGGAATCTCCATACTGTTTTCCATAGTGGCAGTACCAATTTACATTCCCACCAGCCGTGTATGAGGGTTCCCTTTCTCCACATCCTCTCCAACACTTCTTATTTCTTGTCTTTTTAATAATATCCATTCTGACATGTGTGAGGTGATATCTCATTGTGATTTTGATTTCATTTCTCCAATAATGAGTGATATTGTGACAACATAGATGGACTTTGAAGGTATCATAATAAGCAAAATAAGTCAGATGGAGAAAGACAAATACTGAATGATTTCACTCATATGTGGAAGATAAAAGAAAAACAACAATAACAAACACATAGATACAGAGAATGGATTGGTAGTTACCAGAGAGGAAGTTGGGTGGGGGTAGGGCAAAAAGGGTAAAGAGGGACATTGGTATGGTGATGGGTCAAAACTAGAATTTTGGTGGTGAACACCAGATAATCTATACAGAAGTCAAGACATAATGAGGTATATGTGAAATTTAAATAATATTATAAGCCAACGTTACTTCAATAAAAAGTATTAAAAAATAAAATCATTATGCAATATTAGCCTTACTTTGAAAAATGTTGGGTATATAGTTGCTCTAACTTTAAAGTCTAAAATTCGTCAGAGGTTTGTTCTCTAGATCAGAATTCAGCAAACTGTGCTTGCAACTGGCTTCCTGTTTCTTTTTTAATAAACTTTTATTATAATACAGCCATGTCCGTTCATGTCTTTCTTGTGATTACTTTTGAGTTACAAAAGCAGAGTTGACTAGTTGGCACAGACACTGAATGGCTTATAAAGTCTAAAATATTTGCTACCTATCCCTTTAAGAAAACATTTGCTGACCTCTCCTCTAGATGAAGCCAATTTGATTAATTACTCCTGAGAGAAAAATACATTATTAAATATCATCACCTTTAAGTATAGCATTTAACAGATCCATCTCTAGCTTGATAATGATCTGAAAGTACATCAGTGTTATGAGAAAGGTTAACATGATTATTAAAGAGAAGTATGGAAAAAACTTAAGACAGAGAGGACAACTCACACAGGGCATACAGTGAGGAGGCCTGGGGTGGTCAGAAACAAGGGGTCATTCCATACCTATGGAGGAGAACGAAGGGTATTCTATCAGAACAGGCAAACTTCTATATGAAACAACTCTGGTATCTCATGCCTTAACTCAAATATAGAAATTATTTATCACTTACTTCACAATCCAGTGACATTGATAGGGATGGTGGCTTGGATCCATGTAGACATTTGGAGACCCAGGTTCTTTCCATGTGTGGTTCCATGACACCCTGGGGCCTCTGACAGAGAAGATAGCACATTGCAGGCTTTATAGTCCAGGCCTACACATGTCCCATATCCCTTCTGCCTATATTCCTGGGAGTATAACTTGGTTGTATGATCACGCTTACCTTTAAGGAAGACCAGAAATATAGCCTAATGGCTGTATGCACGGGAAAAAGCAGACATGGATTGGTGAACAGTCTTCTCCGTGCAGGTTTAGAGGTGGGGGTAAAACACATCCTGATTTATAAATTTGTAGGTTTGACATAGGCTTATCATGCTATGGAGAATAGTTCCAAATTAATTTTTTGAGGCAGCTACAATTTTCTGCTCAATCTATGGGTTTAGGCCACACTCCAGATGTAGAAGTTCCTGGCAAGGAGCTCCTTGCAAATCTCTCTCTATTCCTCTACCTCCGCCAGATGGTTAGAGTCATACTATTCAGAGTCATCTGCTGACCAGTACCATGGTGATCTCTTGAGAGCTTATCAGACACAGAATCTCAGGCTTCACCCCAGAAAGATCCCCAGAGGATCTGCATGTGCATCACACATTTCTAAGCACTGAGTTAATCTCTCTAGCCATGTCATGTGCTATTTGGTCTGCCAGTTCCTAAACATTCACCGACCACAGATGCTATAGTTGCCATTTTTATGCAGCTAAATATATAACTAATTTTATATTACTTTGGTTCAAAAACCTGTCATCATTAGATTTTCTTTTAAAGGGACCAGGGATTATTCCTTGTATTATCTTACATTGGTGTGAAAAAAAAAAATGTCAGAAATTTGAAATTGTTTTAGTGATTTGAAAAAGTAATCCCAAGGATAATTTCTACCCTTTTATTTAGCTGAGGAAGAAAGGGGTGAAAATTGCTACAGATTTCAAAGTAATGATTATGAAAGTCGGAGAAGGAGTTATTCCTATTTTTCTTTCACAATTGTCTTATTAGATATAGCAAAGGTATAATCAAAGTTAGTATAATGCTTCAAAGCATAGAAAATAGTAGTGTCACTTACAAACAGAGTAAATATTATGTGCAGGGTCTTTTTGTTGCTTAGTGTTCACATCTATATTTTTACCATGTTCCTGTAGTAATTAATATGAGTACTGTACTAGTCTGGGTTCTCCAGAGAAATATGTAGAAAGAGAGACTGATTTATTATCAGGAATTGGCCCACACAGTTATGGATGTTGAGAAGTCCTAGGATCTGCCGTCCGAAAGCTGGAGACCCAGAAGAACCAATGGTATACCTCTAGTCCACGTCCCGAGAACCAGGAAAACTGATGGTGTAAATTCCAGCCTGAGTCTGAGTCGGAAGGCAGAAGAAGGTTGATGTTCCAGCTCAGAGACAGTCAGGCAGAGAGAACAAGTTCTCTCTTACTCAGCCTTTTGTTTCTATTTAGGTCTTCAATGCATTGGATGAGGCCAATCCAGATTAGGGAGAGCAAATTTACTTACTCAGTCTACCGATTTAAATTTTAATCTCGTTCAGAAACACCATCACAAACATACCCAAAATAACGTTTAATCAAATATCTGGGCATCCCATGGCCCAGTTAAATTAACACATAAAATTAACTATCATAGGTACTATATCCCTGTTGTACTATTTGATTTTATAACCAATTGTTTTACTTATTACCTACTTTCTTATTCCATTATCTTTTGTCATTATGGAAAAATGTTTGGAATAATTATTATATTTCTGATTTATTATTATATTTCTGACTTTCCTTATCTATTTCTATGGAAATGAAATAACAGCATACATGCACACATGCAGACACACACAAAAAGTCAACTAAAAACGTGGTCATAATATTATCAGATATTTGAAATACTTCATTAGCTAACCAGATTTTAAGAGAAAGGAAAAGGAGATTTTTTTTCAACTAGGAGAAAGTTAATTAATATTAATTAAAATATTTCTGTAGAAAATAATCCAGCAAGTGATTTTTCCTTTAAGCTCTCTGTCCTTTTTCCCTACCTCAACATAGATATTTCTTGGAAAATATATATTTCACTTGGGAAAGGTAAATATTTTGTTGAATGTGTTGCATTTTAAATTTTAGAATCTAGAGACTTCTTATCCTTTCTCCAGCACCAATTTCAAGCAAAGTAAAAGAAAAATAATTACATTGAGGCTTAGGTCCCTGCTTAACTTTCTGTTCTGCCTCCTCCCTTGCACTCATATAACATGATGTCTATTTCATACACAAATACACACTTAGCATATCTCTAGCATTTTATTATAAAAGAAGTAGAAAAGGCTTTACAGTGTTTGGTCTGAAATATCTACAGATTCACCATTGGATAGCTGCATTTCTAGAAGATTTTATTAGCTCTTTGCTCCATATAAATAAATGATTTAAAGGAACTAATTCCTTTAAAATTTGGGTTTTTTAGGGCGAGTGAGCTGGCTAAACAGAAGATATTTACATACGCTCTGATGTTTCTTTCTGCCCACCAAAGTAAGATATAATTTATGTATTCTGCCTGGCAACGCCTGGTTTCCTTTATCCCATTAGTTGGGGCACACCTCAGTCAGGCTCCCATAATAAGCATCCTAGTTGGGCAGACAGTGAACAAGGCTGGTAACCTGGAACCAGTCTTAGGGCAAGATCAGCCTGAAGAAAAGACTGAAGGGCAGCAGGAGGGGAATAGTGACAAACCAACAGGGGGGCTATTTCCATGGTGCTGCAAATGTTGCCTCGGAGGAAGAGAGCCATCTCTGGGTATTTTATATCATCTGATTAAAACAACCATAGCTTTTTATTGATCTGGATCTTTACTACTTTAGGTAGAGATAGTACTTTTCCCTTTTAGGATACTGATTCAAGAAGCGTTTATTTCCTAAGCCTTCCCATGGCTCAAGGTTGAGTCAGAGTATTTGAATGTTACAGGAAGTGGCAGATTACCAGATTCCCTGTAAATGGGATGCTATGTGTAAAACTGCCTCCTGCGGCATTATTCTGGAGACACATTCATCGATTAGTAATTGGGATAAGGAGGCCTCAGGAAAAGTATATCTAGACTTCTATGTTTACTACACAGCTTTCAAGAGGCAGGGAGGAGCCAGAAGAGCAATTAAAAGTCATAGAACATTCTCAGAAGGTAATCCTTGTTGTGACCTCCCCGACTAGGTAATTTATAACAGAAAATGAACCAAAGTGGGAAATTCTCATTAAGTGTTGGAGTAGAAACTCAGAAAAGTTAATTGATGATAGATGCTATCTCCCCTGCACTACACATTCAAGTTAAAATGTGAACACTGAGAGTCTGAGAAAGTCAGTTTAACAGACCTAGATATATTCCTTTTGGGGATCAATACTTCTGCCTTTAAAGTACAGATATCCACAATTAAATGACTTACATTCTGAAGGAAAGTAATTTCAAGTAATGGTTTTATTAACCAAAGAATAAAAAAGAAATTACCTGTTTTGCAGCTGCTTAAGTGGGTCAAACGCTTAAAGAAAAGAATGCAGTGGCTGCCTCGGGCAGAGAGATGATGAATATAAATCAAATCATAATGTGATATGACTTCTCCACTTAAAAGGCTTTTTAGAAATCATGTTCTGGGCCGCCCCCCCCCCCCCCAAAAAAAATGTAGCAAGAGTCTGGTAAGTTCTGTGTGACCTGAACAAAAATCCAGGTAAACACATGTAGGCTGAGTGCATTACGCTGTAAATGTGCTCAGTTCAGTACATTCACTCAACAGACATTTATCAAACAGGAACTTGATGCCAAGCATGACACAAACTATACTTTCAAAAGCCTGTATAAGTAAAAGAAAATGACAACACGCTATGCTTTCAGGACAGTCCAATCTAATGGAGGATATAAACGGAGGAATGATCAAAACAAGGCAAAGCAAGAAGCCTGTGACAAGTACCAGACATCAACAGTGACTGAGGAACTGGAGGGCAGGAGCTGAATTTTAACGCCAGAGGAACAGGAAAGCTTCACAAAAGACATAACTTTGAGCTGGGACTTGACAAATATCTATAATTTTGCCAGTTAAGGAGAAGTGGATAAGAATTGCAGGCAAAGAGAACAAAAGATGAAAATGCCCAGAAGTGGCATATTTTAAGAAAGATGGGAAATTTGGGCAGTTCTTGCATGGTGAAGTGGTGTGAAATTGAGCTACAAATTAGAATTGGATCTGGGGCTGGCCCAGTGGCATAATGGTTAAGCTCGCATGCTCTGCTTCAGTGGCCTGGGGTTCACAGTTTCAGATCCCAGGTACAGACCTATGCGCTGCTTATCAAGCCATGCTGTGGCGGCATCCTACATATAAAGTAGAGGAAAATGGACACAGATGTTAGCTCAGGGTCAATCTTCCTCGGCACAAAGAGGAGGACTGGTGGTAAATGTTAACTCAGGGCTAATCTTCATCAAAAAAAAAAAAGGAAGTAGCATTGGATCATATTATAAAGCACTTTATATGTTTTATATATGTACACTTATGTTCACATAAGAATGTGAATTTTTTCCAGACTGGGAATGAGGAATCATTAAACAGTCTATTTAGATTAATTTTAATTCATAATGCCAATATTTTTTTAATATTTTGGAAAAATAACACTGGATATGAAGAATCAATGTGGGGAGGAAGTGGTTATCGTGATGTGAGTTATGAGTCTATTACAGGAGTGGTCACAGGAAAGACAGGAAAAGGTATATTTAAGAAATATTTCTGACATAGCTGATTGGATATTGAGAAAGAGGAAGAGAGAGGATTTGGGGATGATACAGGTTTATTGCAAAAATACATAATTTCTATCAGTGTGGGAAAGAAAACTTAACCTGGTAAAGCTGTATAAATTCAAGAAATGACAGATCAAATTCTTACCACCTACACTGAATGGTATGGGTTATTAATTGTGTTCTCTTTCAAGATAGCAAGTAGGGAGACTCTCACAGGTGACATATTCTAAAATATGTGTGGAGAGGGCAGTTCAGGAGCATCCATTTTTTCTCCCAAACCTGAGAAAATAGAATGAAACAAAATTAACCAGACTATGTTATTGATACTTGGATGATAGCAACGTGGAGGTCGTATCTTACATTCAAAGACAGTGTTTGCACCAGATATTTCTTTTAGAGACTGGAATATTTAAAGGAATTTTAAATTATATTTTGTTCATTTAATTTTTAAATTTATTTTCAGATTTTGATTTGACATTCTAGAAAGTCTAGAATTTAAACACCCACCAGAGAGACAGTATCTCACAGTGGTTAACAGGGAAGATTCTAGACCCAAATTGCCAGGTTCAAATACTCCCTCTGTCATTCATTAGCTGTGCAAATTAGAGCAAGTGACTTACATTCTCTTTGCCAAGTTTCTTCATCTGTAAAACAAGAATGGTAATAGCCAGTACTATGGTTATCAGAGTACTGTAATTACAGTGAAGAATGAATAATAAAAAGCAAACATTAATAGTGCTCTGGCAAGGGCTAAGCACTGATCTAAGCATTCTGCAGATATTGTCTCATTAATTCCTTACAAACAGCCCAAAGATTTTTTATTATTACCTTATTTACAGATGAAGAAATCATGGTACAGAGTTCTTGAGTGACTTGCCAAGTCCAGTAGCCAGAGTTTGGCAGACTCACTATTTGAACTCAAACAATGAGTCCACTGTCTGTCTTACAACCATTTTACTTCTTTGATTCTTTTATGGGTGATTTTATTTTAAGTTTGTAAGTAGCAGAGCGCATACGTGTGAAGTATTTAAAACAGTGTCTGGTATTGATTAAGTGCCAGTAAATGCTGTCTGCCGCTCCTTCTCTTTTTTCTACTACAACTCAATAGTGAAGTGTGAGAGAATGAATAGCTGAAGCTGAAGTGCCTTAGATAAATACAACACCTTATATACAAACACACACAGCGTCTTCTCATCAGTATAACTCTCACTGTGTTAGAGAAGTCTCTATCACAGCAGCTTGTTACTGGTCATATTCTGTTTGTTTTGTTTTGTTTTGTTTTTATCTGGTTTATTGTCTGTCTAGCTTACTAGATTATGAACTCCATAAAAGCAGAAAGCTTGTTTCCCTTCTTTCTATTTTACACCCAGTGACTAGCAAAGAGCAGAACACATCATAGGTACTCAGTAAATATTTATAATAAGGAAGGGTGAACATAATAGAAATAAGAAGGGAACAAAACACTTTTTCCCTTTGTCACTTGCAGAGCCTATCACAAAAACATGGAAATGAGAACATATTGCATTATTTTTCTGTAACCATTACAAGGTTACAACTAGGCTCTGGGTGTAAAGACTGTGTGCATGAAAGAATCATACACAGGCATTCTCAGGCCCACTTATAGATACTATTGCCTTTCCTCCCTGGATCTCCTACCCACTTTGTCTCAGGAGTTGCATAAGAAGGCAAATCTATTTCCCAGAGTTACAGCCAAGATGACCATCAGCTCCAGAAACCTGTGAAAGGCCTTCTATGAAAGATGTCTTGGTTTTGGAGGGAAAATATTTGAATCCAAAGATGAAGTTTTTCTTTCTTCCAAAAGAAATTTATATTAGTTTATTGTTCAGAGAAGACTGAGACTTGGAAGGGCAACAGTGAAAACTAGAAAACATCACTGAGTGTAAGGAAGTGTCATTAGAGACTGAGGCCAAGATTGTCCACACCTCGTAGTCCCAAATATTAGGAATGGGTGCCAAAGGTGGACAGTAAAGAAGGCCGACAGGAAGAAAATTGATTCATTTGAAATACGGTACTGGAAGAGAGCTCTACAGATAGCCTGGGCTGCAAGAAAGACAAACAAATGGGTCCTAGAGCAAATTAAGCCCGAACTATTGCTGGAGGCAAAATGATAAAACTGAGGCTGCCCTACTTTGGGCCCATCATGGGAAGGCAAGATTCTTTGGAAAAGATAATGATGCTGGGAAAAGTGGAAGGCAGCAGAAAAAGAGGAAGACCAAACATGAGATGGATTGACTCCTTAAAGTAAGCCACAGGCATAAGTCTATAGGAGCTGAGTAGGGCTGTTGAGAACAAGACATTGTGGACATCACTCATTCGTAGGGTTGCCAGGAGAAGGAGCCTACTTCACACCACGTAACAACATTGTGCAGAATAATATGCCACCTACTTACTTACCCTTGCAGAATTTATATATCTTATTCCTACTCCATGAGATAATCCTACCAAGAAATTTTCTTCCCTTTATGTTCTTAGCAAGAATAAGCTATAAGACAGTCTTGCGATGTCTATTTTAATATCTGAAATTAGAAACTAGCTTTCAAGGTTTTGGAACACAGGAATATAATATAAAGGAACATGAAGAGGGTATATAAAGAAGAGAGTGGAAAGCAATGATTTAATAGTGGAAGTTATTTTCTTACATGGAGACTTTTGGAGAAATGGACACAAGAAAGAAGATATAAAAGCTTCTCAAATGTCAATTTCTTTCTTGGTACTGATTTTCACCTAAAAATGTGTTTGATATCAGATTTGTAAATTGCTTAGGATTGCACACTCTTTAGATGATTGAAAGAGTTGCTATTATTTTATTACATATATAACAAATCAGTATAGGATAATAATGTATTGATGTCCACATGAATACAAGGTAGACAACTGTTCATTTTCTCTGATAGGCATGTGTTTAAAGTTTTAGTCAGTAAAAAGACTGCTGTTTTATTATAGCAAAATTGTAATCTAAATAAATATAAAATTTAATTCTGAGGGGAAACAGTGGAATCATGTGAAGAAAAAGGAAGAATGTCAGGGATAGAACGTCAACGAGTTTTCTACGGTGAGAGGAAGAGAAAAGCGGATTGATACGTTGTAAACAAAGACATCATAGTTAAACTTTCAATTCTAACCTGAGTCTATTTCTCTATTAAATCAGATGAAATTCTTACTGTCTTTTTAAATTGACTTTGCTGTCATCTTTAAATATTTAATAAAGCAGTAACTCTTTTAATATACATACATGGTCCTTAAATTATATACACTAATGGTTATGCTTTTCTTATGCTACAGAAATTTAGGTTTAGTGATACAAATGATAGCATATAGCGTTGTCACTTCTTAAAATTATAAACAATCAGATATGTTATACCATAAAAATCTTGAAAGAACATGAATGAATATTCAACTAATGTATTTTTTTTTTAAGATTTTATTTTTTTCCTTTTTTTCCCCAAAGCCCCCCAGGTACATAGTTGTATATTCTTCGTAGTGGGTCTTTCTAGTTGTGGCATGTAGGACGCCGCCTCAGCGTGGTCCGATGAGCAGAGCCATGTCCGCGCCCAGGATTCGAACCAATGAAACACTGGGCTGCCTGCATCGGAGCGCGCGAACTTAACCACTCGGTCACGGGGCCAGCCCTCAACTAATGTATTTTTACAGTGTTTTCAACTGCTGGCTGCTTTATAGGCTTCTGTTGTTTCTTACATTCAAATTATTTTTATTTAATTCAAAGCTCCTTTTTTAAATACATGGGTTCCATGCATTTTTGCCTACATAAAATAGAATCTTTTTTTTGTGATTTTATGAGCCATCCTCTGTGTGCAATATCCTTACTGGATATAACTGTGTACAAACACTCCTTGGTCCACGATCTATATTGTAAACAGAATTTAAACATATCACTCGAAAGGAATGATGGAATTAATTTAAAATACTTCAGATAATTTCAAAAATTAATGTCTGCAGTATAGAAATATCTATGGAAAAGGACTAGATTTATTTTTTTAAATGTCAGAAATAGCACTTGATTTGTGGTACAAAGAAATGAGTTGTGATAAGAGACAAGGCAGAGAATGAAATGAATGACAGTGGTTTTTGTACAACTAGGTCTCGCTTTATAGAATAAATGTACTCTTCAAAATATGGAAAATTATTTTTAAAAATAAAGTATTAGTGTACACATAGCAAAACCCACTTCTAAAAGGAAATGTGTGTGTGTGTGTGTGTGTGTGTGTGTGTGTGTGTGTGAGTTTGTCTGTGTATCTATGCTCAGTGCTTTGCATCTAGTCAGAAAGGGCACACCCAGCTTTTGGAAAAAGCCTATTAAGGCTTTATGTGTATATCCACATCACAAATTCCAAATCCTAGCCTTGAAAATGTTTTTACATGGCTTATATATGAAAGCACTTGTACATTTACATTGACGTAGAAGTAACATACCACCTAGATGGTGAGGATAGTATTGGGAAAGATTCTCATAGAATTTCAATATCTAGATGACAAACTCCATGAGGGTAGGTGTTGTTCTATGTTTTGATCACTGCAATGTCCTAAGCCTCTGGAACACTATGTTGTACATAGTGAGCTCTCAGCAAATGTTTGTTGAATGAATGAATGGACAATTTGTAAATGGTCACCCTTCTAATAAGTTTTAGACTATAAAAATGAGAATGTAGCCAGCTGTAAGTTACTTGTCTTTGGCAGGTGGTGGCAAAGCCGAATATGTTGGTTCCTAAGGCAGTAATACTGTCTTTCAATAGATTTTTTTTACTGTTAAACGTTCAACCAAGGTAATTTATTCTAAAACAGAATTTCCAGGCAAACATCTTATATTCTTATACTCTCTATACCTCCCTATTTAAATCATTTCATGATTTACAAATCACTTCTACATGAGGTAGATGAACACGGTAATCATCAATTTTATTTTGAAGGTTTATTTATCCATTCAGTAAACACTTAGCAAGTGCTTTCCTTCAGCAGTATGCTAAGTAGTGAGGATATAATTATGTACACATGGCTGCCATGGTCCCTGTCCCACGGGTATTTCCTCTTGTGAAGAAACAAATAAAAAAACAAACACATACATGAGTGAAATAAATCTGTCTTGTGATAAGTGCTTTACGCAAAATAAATGGAGATTGGAGTTTGGGGACTGAATGAGTCTGTAGTTACAGTGACCAGGGAAAACAATTTTGAGGAGATAACATGTAAGCCGAGATCTGAAGGTTAAGTTTAGCTTAGAAAGGACTTCCTTATTTGGTTAGGACCTAAACTATCTCTAAAGGCAGACATATATGCCATTTTGAGGGAAGGTGAGAGAGGATACTATACCTGTGATGTACAAGAATCAGTAGACTTGGAAATGCTTGCATCCTATAGTAATGCCCCTTTACCAAACTGGAAACTTTCCTATTCTGTCAAGTATTTATTATGAGGCACCCATATGTTTTTATGTTGTTCAACCAGTGTTTAGGATGTTAAAATACCTGCCTAATCTAAAATAAATAAATAGAATTTTGATAATACCCAAACAAATGCAGTATAATTTTATATATTGTTTTGACTATATTTCTATTTTTTATTTGATTTCTTTATCTTATACATGTTTCCCAGGATAGTCCACTGGTCTTACAATCTGACAGGAATGTAACAGTGAATGCAAGAAATCACATGGGGCAGTTAACTGGACAGCTGACAGTAGGTGAGTGCTTTGGGGTAAAGATTGCTGCTACTATTTTACTCCATTTAAAACTCTGTGGTTGTTGAAAATTGGGAAAAGCAAAGTATGTTATTTATCTAATATGTAACTAGACATCCCATTATGGCCCAATTATCTTGCACATCATTTGATTTGTTGTAAGGCTACTTATGGTTTCCTCTATTTGGTACTTATTACTCTTGTCAGTGTGCTATGAGACTGAATTACATGCATTTTGTCATTAGTACTCTTAATTAATAAAATGTACCATTTTCCTAACAAATATCTCTCTTGTATGTGTTAAATTATAGTAAACAGGCTTAAAAAAACGTGAGATATAACATCATGTGGTCTATGTATTTTTTGTTTTAGGCAGCTATTTTTCCAATAAATATTATTATCTGCTATATAAGTTAGAAATGACGTAGTTGAATACACTAAATCTTAACATTTATCAATTATGTATAAATTTGATGTTCAAATTATCTATATTTTAAAGTTCCTAGTTTGAAGTTATAAATAGAAATTAATGATAAAATATATTAATGTTTTCTCATCTTGTCAGAAGATTTTAATTTAGAGACTCATATGGCATAGTGTTATTATTTGACTCAATTTTTATAAGAAGAAAGGCAAATTAAAAGTCAGTTGTAATTATGTAAAATAATACAAATATTTGATTTGTCTGGAATTGCTAAAACTTTTTAGACTGCTGTATTTTTCTGTGTGAAAATTACCTAATACTTACTGATAATCTGTGTGTGTGTGCATGTGTGTATTTTATATATGTATATGAAAGTATATACAATTTTGAAGACTGAGTTACCCTTATCTTAATGAGCAATTAATCATTATTTTAATGCAAATGCATGTTTTCAGTATTTCTAATTAAATTACACAAGAAAATGACATTTGAAATGTGAGATTTATAAACATGAACTTGATTCTCTCCACTTCCTTTGTAAGTATACAAAACACTTTTTGATATAGTCTTCACTTTAATGACGTGTAAGGGAGGAAGAAATATTCCTATACCCTTCTATGCTTCTTCTGGTTTGTCTAAGAATTAACTTAACATAAGACAGAATAATAGGAGAAAAATCAAACAAGTTTAATAACATGTAGACATGGAAGATACCCAGGAAAGCTGAGCAACTTGCCAAAATGGCAGAAGCCACCACCTTAAATACCATCTTCAGCTAAAGACAAAAGAGGATATTGGTGGGGAATGGTTTGGTACTTCAAAGAGGAGGAAGGCAATTCACATTGAGATGAAAAAACTAATGTTTGGTAAACAAATGTTTTCCACACCTTGCTAAGAGAATGGGACATGGAGAGGACTTTGATCAAATGGGCCTTGCTAGGTTCCTCTCTGTTTGCCACACCCAGTTCATATTATACTAGAGTTATCCATGGTGATAACTGCTTCCTGGAATAGACCTTCTATCTAAACTTCTTTTAGGCAGTTAGGGAGAAGGTCAGGTTTCTTCCTGAGTCTTTGGTTCTTAAAAATAATCAAGCCAAGGAAACACATTTTGGAATAGCAAATTCTGCTCCCCTACAGACGCCAAAAGTGAAACTTAGATTGTTACCAAACAAGGTTCATTTTTGCCCATTGCCCAGAAAGCCAAACACCAAGATGACAAGATTGCAGCAGAGAGAAAGTTTAATCACAAAGCTGCCAAGTGAGGAAAGGGGAGAATGAGTCTCAAATCCTCCTCCCTGAAAATAGGGACTCAGGGATATTTATGGGATGGGGCCAAGGTGGTCTGAAATGTGGAGAGAGATGATTGGAGGTGAGAAGAGGTGAGATAATTGATGATGTGCACAAGGGTAGTCAGACTCCATGTCTCTTCATAGGACCCATGTTCACAAATTGGGGGCATTAGCATGATCTGAGGGTGGAGTTTTTAGAATCTTGACGTCAAAGGGTCACTTATCAGAAATCTGCATGGGCCCAGTTGATGAGTTGGTGGTCTCATCTGGACTAAAGTGGACAAGGGGTTCTAATTCCTGAAAAACAGCTCAAACACCTATTACCACGGTGACTAAGGATCCAGGGAACTGTTATCTATAGGACCCTAGTGGGAGTCAGATAGCGTATTGCCTAAGCAGCGCAGTTAACAATGGGTGGGTAAATAATCAAAAGCTATAATCAGTAATTGCAGAAAGGAAAAGAAAACTTTAGTTACTAGCTATTTAATCATCAATGGCTAACTGTTTACTAGTTTCAGGCACTCAATTTAAATGATCACACTAATTCACTACTGTTATGTTGGAACTGCAGAAAAAGGCCTAAACTGGGCAGATTTTCCATATCATAATTTTTTTAATGTTGAGAACTCTTTAGCTAGATAGAACTTTCCTTTGCATTCTGTTCTTGATTAAAAGAAAAAAAAGAGGTTCTTAGTGGAAATGCTAAAATGTAAATTAAACACACAAAAACTGTATATCAATGTCCACTGTCAAATACAATAGCTGCTAACTACTGCCTGTAAAGCAAAGCAGCTGTTTGATTATATGGTGTGTAGTCAAATACCATTTCCGTTTTGCTGCACAGTTTCCTGTAGGAAATATAAAGAACAATAGTATTGTACCTGTGTTTTCACCCACTGTTCCAAACTGATTTTAATGTAGTGTTAATATTTGCCAATTGAGAAAAAAGAGAGTGTTAAAGAAAATTTCAACCTAGTAAATTTGTAAATCTAATTGGCTTTATTTAGTGATTCATGAATCCATGAATCAGACAACATCCCATCTAGTAAGTAGAATATCTGTGCTCCAAGGAACTGTACAAAATGAGAGGTTTTATAGGCAGGAAGGTGGGGCAGGGGGGTTATTAGCAGAAAAAAGACAGGACTATTTTTAGGCCAGGCCATCTCCTCTTGGGGAAGAAGGGAATGGCTGGGATCTTTATCTTCTGAGGGATGGAGAGGGCCCAGGTGTGACACATTACCTTACTGATGCTTGACCAGAAAATCCCCAACTAGTCAATTAAGATTTCATTTCTGGAAGAGGTTGAAATTGCAATTAGACCAGGTGTTAAATCTAGGTTTGGTATCATAGGTGTTGGCGTGAGTGACACCATTTTGGGCATGTGGTTTTCTTAACAAGAGAGAAGAAAGAGAAAGAGAAAGGGTAAGGGATAGGGGAAAAAGGTTAAGCTTAGTTTTAAATGAAACAAATCAATAAGTTAATGATACAGCAGCGTATTTCTGTGGATGGAAGTACACTCATTCTAGTGAGGCTTCCTGGTCCTCTGGGTGACTGCGGGTGACCTCCATCTTTTCATTGCTTTGTATTTTTCCATAAACATACAGAGAACAAAGGAAGAAATAGATGAAGGGGAGTGGGGAGGGAATAATGTATTCAAATTTGGAGTCAAATCATGTGGGACTCTGAAAAATAATTTCTCTCTTGGAGTCTCAATTTCTCATATCTAAATTAGAGGTAAGGACACTTAGTATGAATTATAAGAATTGGGGCAGCATCAGTGTCTGCAAAGGGTAGGTAATTATATTTTGAATCTGTTATTATTTTGATGATGGTGATTGTAATTTTTGATACCACTTAAGTTACAAATACATTGCTGTTATGTGAGAGATCTCATGATGATTTTCCATCCATTGTGACAGTAGTTGAGAAATGTATGTTGGATTACAATACTATTGCGGAGATATACTACAAAAAACATCACAAAAAGTGTATCTGATGTGTGGAAAATTTTTGAATCAGGTCAGGATAAAATTATCTTTAGGTAGAATTCTAAGAGATAAGGTGAATTCAAGCAATCTATTCAATCAGCATTCATTTTTAAGGATTTTAATTTTAATGTATTGACGTAAAGTAACTGTTCTAACCCTGTTTTCCTGTTTCTTCTTTTTCTTTTTTTCAGTTTTTGTTTAGGGGGTGTGGTCTTTTTTTTTTTTTGGAAGCGAAGGTTGGCCCTGTGTTAACATCTGTTACCAATCTTCCTTTTTTGTTTTTCTCCCCAAAGCCCCCGTACATAGTTGTATGCCCTAGTTGTCAGTCATTCTAGTTCTTCTATGTGGGATGCTGCCACAGCATGGCTGGATGAGCAGTGTGTAGGTCTGTGCCCAGGATCTGAACCAGTGAACCCCAGGCCACGAAGCAGAGCTTACAAACTTAACCACTCGGCCATGGGGCCAGCGCTAGGGGTGTGGTCTTGATTGTAATATAGCATGATACTATTTTGCAGTATTTAAAAATATACTAGCACAAAAAGGTAATAATATTTATGAAAAGTTCACTTATTCTTCATTTTATAAGTAAAACAATTGTAATTTCTATCCTAAATCTATCCATTACTATTCGAAAAGTATAGTCAATTCTACCAATGTGACAGACTGAATATTTTCCCACATTTTATTCCCATTATATATGGCAAAAGAAAATCTCTCTTATAAGTAGCTACCTGTACCATTTTTTCCAAAATTATATATAACATAGTTCAGCAAAGCAAATATTCATTTCCCTTGTACCCTGCCCGTCTACTTTTGTTTACAAGCTTAGATTCTTACTGATTCTGTTACCAGGGCTGTATGTAGTCCAAGGCCTGGGCAGACCTGGTGTGTTCACTTTAATCTAGACTCCCTCTAAGAAGATGAAACCAGATTATTTTGAACCCTAGAAGTGCAAATAAAATACTTTATACATATGCCAGCTCACACATAATCAAAACTAAATCTAAACATTTTTAGACTTTGGGTAAAAATAATCAACTTGACAAATATTTTTTGTGTGTTTATAAAGTTGTAGGTACCTCCCATGAACCCTGACTGTAATTTTTCATGACCTTCAATATGTAAAAGGACATTAATGAACTCAAGATATCTTCCTACAAATTTCTCTTCTTAGAATAAAGCTGAAAGAGAGGAACCAGATTGTTTTTGGGAAGGGGTTAAACTACAGCATCCCGAGCCTTTAGGCTCCTTGAGCAAACAGCAAGAACCTTCTTAAACAAGTCTCAAAATCACTCTCTAGTTCAAAATTTCTCTTTTTCCATCTGTAATTACTGTGTTAGCAAGATATTTCTTTTTTATATGTGACAAAATAGTGTGCAATTTTAGGTGTTATATGTTTTTATGTGTTGATAGCACGATACTTTATATTTTTCAAGACATTTCCATCAAATAATATAGATAAAAGCTATGAATTATGCACCATTTTTTGTGAAGCTTATTGTATTCACTTAGGAAACTGCTAAAATGTGATATATAGAATAAAAATCATTTCTTTAGGGCAGTGCAGATGAAATATTGTCATGTTTTGATATAAACTTTGTTCATAATACTGATAATAGTAATAATTAATGTGGTTGTAATTGGATTTGCTAAAAATGTAAAGACCTTTCCTACAATATCATGGGGATGATTAGTTATCTTTTATTTACCAAGAACATTGCATTGGTCTATAATGGGAAAAATTTAAACTACTTTTATAAGCAGTTTAAAAAATATAAATGTTGATATTAGCAAAATGATTTCTCTTCAATAACTCTTAGCCAACTTGATTAAGGTATTAAATTATATGTTGCTTTTTCTTACATTACATTAGAAAGTACTGTTTGTCAGTGATAAAGCAGTACTAAAATTTGATAAGATTTTTTTCCCCTCTCATATGCCTTTTGTCATCAGTCTACAGCTGGAGAATAAAAGTAAAAGGAGAATAAACCGAAAAATTGAACAGGGAATGATATTAATGAGTAGAGCTAGTTTTGTTTTTAGTTTTTTTTTTTTAGTAGCCTCTCTTATGTAAATTTCAGTCACAAACAGTGACTTTTGAGACACCCAGAATGACTGCTGTGTGGTCCTGTTCTGGAAACGTAAGTGCCACAATGCTACATCTGTATCACTATCCCAGTAAAACATTAAGACTGAGTATTAAATGATTGGAACGTCATTGTTCTGAAAGTTTAATTTTAAAATGTGCTTAAAACTACGATCTTATGCTTCAAATCGGATCTCATATTTTATCATAATTTTCTTTATTTAATGCTCAATAAACTTAGGAGAATGAATTAACTCCTAGGAACTGCTAGCTATTATTGTCAGAATCATTTACTCATCTTTGATATTCTCATTTCCATTTATCAAAAATCAGTGCCATAACCAAACTATATGAAAACCTTAATTACAATCTATAATTCCTCCTTTTTCTGTCTTTCTTCGGTAATTCTTCAATACTTAAAGTCACAGCTGCTTTAAGTCTGACTATGTGGTAATAAGAAAGAATGTCATTTGCAAGAAATCAAACAAAGTGATATTCACATTTAGTGCTAGTTTTCTTTTCCTATTTCATGTTTTGAGGCTTAAACACCACAAAAATGAAAACAGTTATAGACATCTTCTGCAGCAGAGCTGACTCTCCGGTTTCTTTTGAGGTCTGGGTGCTTGCCTTCATTCCCCAGGGGGATTATGAGGACGCCAGGCAGGGAGTGGAAGTGACGAGCAGCAGATGTGCCAGAAGAGAAGTGTCAGTACTGGTTCTTTGACTTTTCCAGGGGCTGTCAATCAGCTACATACTTAAAAATCAAATTTGTTTTATTTGTGACTAGAGAAGATGCGCTTAACAAGAAAACTAACACATTAGGATTCTGGAAGGAAAATATTTTTCTTTGATATCTTTTCTTATCATTTTGAGTCAATATACACAAATAATAAAGTTCATAGGCTGAAACAATCATTTTTAAAATACAGCATGTTTATAAGGCTATAGATAAAAATATACAAACCTACAAAGTTACATTAGAATTAGTACACTGTTTATCCATAAGAAAGCTATTTGTATCCTATAGAATGATTAGTTAAACTATATTGACCTTCCTGGTAGTAAAGGTGCAAAGGGAAGTGTGACTAACGACAATCCCACTATAATTAAGGAGAAAACATGAGCTTCTTATGGAAAACCAAAGTGCTTTTCTAATATATGTTGAACAAATGTACACATCGTATAACAGAAAGGAAACTGGATGATCTAATGTATACTACTGTTAGCAACTCTAAATCAAAAGGAGAAATGGGGGGTCGGCACAGTGGCGCAGTGGTTAAATTTGCACTTTCTGCTTTGGCAGCCTGGGGTTCGCCAGTTCGGGTCCCGGGTGTGGACATGGCACCCCTCACCAAGCCATGCTGTGGCAGGCGTCCCACATATAAAGTAGGAGAAGATGGGCAAGGATGTTAGCTCAGGGCTAGTCTTCCTCAACAAAAAGAGAAGGATTGACAGCTGTTAGCTCAGGGCTTATCTTTCTCAAAAAGAAAAAAAAAAGGGAGACTTGGGAGTGCTAATACTATAGCATAGAGCTGTAAAAAATGCTGAGAGCGCGACAGCAAAATGCAGTTCGATAAAATAATTGTAGAGGGCAAGAAATATAACACATTTACTGGTTCAACTTAATTCAGGGATAAAAATCTAGATTTATCTGCAAGAAATGCTATGTGTGTCTTTTAAGTATTCCTTAAATGATAATACTTTCAATTGGGTTTGTCATTGGTCACATGAAGTGAGAACCCCAAAAGTTAGTGATTGTTGCTGGATCTTTTCATTTCCGGAATAAAGTGAACTGATGATAAAACTGACATCCTTTAGTGAAAACTGAAGACCTTAAGACTCTAAACTCTGTTGAAGCTCTTCTGCCCATTTCAGTGCATCCTTCAACATTCAAGACAGACAGACAGACAGACGCCCACGTACATACACACAGGCTTCCCCACAGACTTGGTAGAAGGAAAGTACTGGGAAGGAAAGCCAGTACAACCTCAAAGAAGCATTTCTGAGTCTACTATTGCACCAGGAGGATCGAGTGAGACGTCAGCGTTTTATTTCATGTGATATGCTACAAGATAATTTGAGTCTGGAAACTTTTCCAAAAATCTTTACTAGTCACCTACCATGGCAAAATAAAACCTCAGTAATGCAAGCAGAGAGTGAAATTATATAATTTTAAGGGAAACTCTGTAACTATTAAGAATTTAATATACAATAATCCTTATTGTTTAAAACACTGAGTATTTTTTTTAATGTTCCACAAATTTCAGTTGATCCATGTATCCAAAGATTTCACAGTATCATACACAAAACATGCTTGCTGGAAAGGCACTTTATTATAACTAATTATTTAAAGACGTTATAGGGGCTGGCCCTGTGTCTGAGCGGTTAGTTCCACCCACTCCACTTCTGTGGCCTGGGTTTGTGGGTTCTGATCTGGGTGTGGACCCACATTACTCATCAACCTTGCTGTGGAGGCGTCCCACATACAAAATAGAGGAAGACGGGTGCCGATGTTAGCTCAGGGCTAATCTTCCTCAAGCAAAAAAAACCAAGGGGGATTGGCAGTGGATGTTAGCTCAGGGAGAATTTCCTCACCAAATAAATAAGTAATAAAAAATTAAAAAAATAAAAAGAAGTGCAATTTAAAAGATGTTATAGAAAAAAATCAGAGCATATATTTAATGAAAATGATTTTAAAAATAGAGGAATATATGGATTTTTACTAATAACATTATGAGGATGATAATGTGATTTATATAATATACCAAAATGTTATAGAAGAGTATGTTCATCTAGAAATCATAATTTCCAAAGAAACTAGTTTTAGGAGGGAATTATATTTTAATAGTGATTAGCACTGATTCTGGAGCCAGCTAAATCCCGGATCTATCACTTCCCAGCTCTGTGATCTTATGCAAGTTACTCTGGGCATCCCCTCCAGGCTTCTGTGGGGACAATATGAGTATTCATCTCATACAGAAGATGTGAGAATTAGAGAAGTGAATATCGTGATGTGTTTGGAACACTTTCTGGAGCATAGTATGCATTTTACATATATATATATGTATACGTTAGTAGTTGTAATTTTTATTAGCTCTACATGCACATAATACTATACAATTGACCAGGCCTCTGGGTTTTACTTTCCTTATCTGTGAAATGAGTGTTATGCTAGATTGTCTCCATGGTCCTTTCCTGTTCGAAGTCTACAAGTAAAAAACTATTTTCCACCTTCAAAGGAGGAAATTAGTTGATGAATCCTCTGGTCCATTAAATTCCCCATATTCAGTAGTCCTGAAAAAATGACTCTAATTTGATTTTCTGACATCTAACCACATATTATAAGTATATCTTTTTCATCTAAAATGAAGAATGTAAATAAGCACAACTAAATCAGCATCATTTTTATTCTTTCATCAAATTTTGGCTTATAAAAAGTTTTTTATTGAAATTTAATCTACAAAATAATTCAAGTCCAATCAGCTTATTTTTGTCAACACTAAACATCAGCATGTTTTGTCCCTGAATGAATAGAGAAAAATGTAGATGAGGGTTTTATAATAAATATTTAAAGACCCCTAAAGTGACATGTAATCTTCCGTTAAAGCAATTACTGTGAACACCTGGGAATCGCTTAATTGACTGCAGATGGTGTAGGACATATAAAAAGTAGAAGGTTACAGATTATTCCCACGTACCAAATTTATGTTTTTTGTCATTGACTCACTTTTTTAACTTAGAGAATGCTGTAATAGTCTGAGACAACTTAATAAGAATGAATATTTTATGTAAAATAGGCTGTGGAAATTATGGAAAATAGATCAAAAAAATAGTTAGGTTTAACATTACACATACATTTTAAATAATTAAATGCACTGTTGATTTTTAAGAGTTCGTTGTTAATATTAATTAATTAATATTAATTCAAAAATATCACTTAGTCTAATATTAACTAATGAGTTTGGGAAAATAGTACATTGAAGCAGATGCCTGTGATATTAGGAGAAGAATGGCATTCTTAAAAATTAGGACCCTAAATTGGTATAACTCAGATGTAACAAGAACTATAATGTGTGAAGGAAAGACAATCATGTGTATGTTTTGAAAAGTTATATCATGGGAGTAGTTTATATCATTGTTTTAACATCCTGAATCATTGCCCTACCTTTTTGGCATAAGTTACTGTTCGTTATTACCTTAAAAACAGAAAAATGCATTGTCTCAAATATTTAATTAAATTCTCCAGTATTTGTAGAGTTAGGAGAGCAGAATCAAGGAATACTAAGCATTTTTCTTCCTGGAGGATCTAGACCAAATTCTGAAATAGATAGATTGGCTAGTCGTTTCTAACTTTTGCTGGCCTCTGTCCTCCTTCTCTTCCTAGATGCTCCATCCCCTAGTTTAAGATCAATCATTCCAGTTGTACGAGGCTGGCTCCACTTAGCAGTGCTCTGTGTTGTGGTCCTAAAGACCATCACAACAAAGTGTAGGCCTCTACTTCTCAAGACCATGGGTAGCTAATCTGCTAAAATTGTCAGTAGATACCAATACTTTGACTGATAGGAAAACGTCTTTCAACTTTCTCCCCTTCCAGGCAAAATAGATTTCCAAACATGGTCTTTGGTAATGATGTCTTTTAAGTGATAAAGAAATAAATCTTGTCTTGAGTATTCAGGAATGAGGATGATAGGATAGACAGAGAAATGGTGATTCTACCAAGATATATTGTACAAATGGCTTACTGCTCCATCTTAGCACTACCTAGGCCAGTCCTTCACTTTAATTGATGATACAAGAAGATAATATAGATTTTTTCAATAAACAATGCAAAAACAAGTATTTTTAACCTTGCAATACTGAGGAAAGCACTAAAGAGATGAATAACCATGTTATTAATTCTATAATTAAAAAAAGTTATTCAAAATATGCTATGACTATAGCTCAGTATTTCAATTTTAATATTAAGAAGATTGCAATGAAACAAAAATGATATATTAAACAGCTCATTTAAGGATAAAGTAGAAAAAGTAAACAAAATAGCAAAAGAGTGATTTCTGACTTCATGTTTTAAATATTTAATTAGCATTATAGCTATAAAACTTATCTGACATTATTGATAGTATACACTGAACCGAGCTTTGTTTTTAATGAGGCTCCATTTGTGGGACCTCAGAATTGCAGGTGTATTTGAGTTTCATATATAATTGACTTATTGAACATGCAATTTTGTGTTGGCCTTAATAAGAAACTTGTCTTTGGAGATTTGGTTAATGGGGCATACTGTTCACAAATGTAAGGTTATGGGACTAATTATCCAAAAACATCTGGTGGTAGGAAGCTAAATAAAATTTAGGAGTCCATGGGTACACAGAAGATCGTTTACCTCGATATTAGGGGCCCTAGATGAGGTCGCCATCAATCCCAGACTCCTAAAGAACAATACTAATTGCCTGGTCATGGAATAGAGGGGGATGCTAAGGGAGGCCATTACCTAATGATGATCTAGCTGTGTTAACTACATTAACTGTTTTCTCTTAAGTTTCCCTTTGGATTATGCGTCTATTCTTATGTGTAGTTTTGAAGAAATTCCAAGTCAGATAACGTGTACCTCAAAAAAGTAAAGCATGGTGGGAATAGAAAATTGAGCATAGAAAGAGGGAAAACTAAACCAGAACAATTCTCGTTTCCAAGTATTTATTGGACCCCTGACAATATACTTCTCATTTTGAGGAAACAGTATTTCCAAAATCTCTTAAGACTACATTTAAGATGCTATCAATCCCTTCATCTACATTCTTTCGTTAAAGTATTTAATCAACTCTGAATTCACTTGCAACATTTTCTCCACGTTATCTTTAGGTATATTGTCAGACATTTGTCTGAAAACAGGCATATCTAATCTTATCCGTTCCCCTCGTGTACTGATTCAGTTTGGTCTTCCATTCTGAGCTCACGTCTGCTCTTTTGTTTCCTAAATGCTCACAAAAACATCCGTCCAATGTATATTTAATATTCCATCCTCCTTTATCCCCTCCCCAAGGAATTAAAGCATGTTAATAACTCATAATTTTTTGAACCCATCTTCTCTCATGTCACCATATTCAGGAAAAAATCTCTCCTTTCTTTTCTTTTTTTTTAAAGATTTTATTTTTTCATTTTTCTCCCCAAAGCCCCCCGGTACATAGTTGTGTATTCTTCGTTGTGAGTTCTTCTAGTTGTGGCATGTGGGACGCTGCCTCAGCGTGGTCTGACGAGCAGTGCCATGCGCCCAGGACTCGAACTAACGAAACACTGGGCCGCCTGCAGCGGAGCGCGCGAACTTAACCACTCGGCCATGGGGCCAGCCCCAAAATCTCTCCTTTCTAATCTTACATTGCTCTTGTCATTCTTTATCATGCTACAAAGATTACTGAAAATAATTCACAGACCAGTCATACAAGGTTTTTTGGGGGGGGGGGGGAAGAGGGGTATAGTTCTAAAAGAAAAAGCTCTTTTTCCCCATACCTCTGTCTTCTTGAGTCCTCATGATTGATGAGGAGATGATTAGATCTCGTTCTCCTCACCTGCAGGTTCATTCCTCACCCAATTTGTGAACTACTTTTAACTGAATCAGTAAATTTATCAGCAACCTAAAACACATTGGAGAATTGTGGCTAATTATATCTGGGGAATACAGCCTTCCATATTATACAGTAAGATATTAATCATACATATTTTCACATTAACAGCTCTGAGAAATCACAAACTATAATAATCACAATTACTAAAATAAAAGATACTGACAATGCCAAGCGCCATAATGGATGCAGGGCTACTGGAACTCTCATGCACCGCTGCTGCTGGGAAGGCAAAATGATAACAGCCACTCTGGGGAAGTCTGCCTGTTTGCTATAAAGTCAACAAGATCACACAGATCCTGTTAAATTACTTTAGGAAACTTTTGAGAAAGTCTCTGGGACATAGCTAACATTCCTGTCTCAGGTATCAGAAAACGTGTAATAAATGGTCATTTGCTGCCACAATCCTTATTAAATTTGTTGAAATAACTGAGCTCTCCTTATTGATTGAAAGTGAGTTTTAATTAGTCTCATTTCATTTTCAGTCTGAAGATCCATAAAATTATTTGCAAATAATATACAGCTGGCATCACCATCACTAAAGCCGGCACCATCTGTTTCTATGTTATCCGTATCCTTTAGCTGACTAAGCTGAAGTTGCTTGATATGCTTCTTTAACATATCAAAAGTATGTGGATAACTCCCAAATTCACTCCTGCTACTTTCCCTCTCTTTTTCATCAAGACAAGAAACCAACAATTATTTTTTTGCTATGTCTAACCAACGACGATGCTGATCTCAAACGCAACATAAATTTAGCACTGGATACATTCAAGAAGATCACAAATAATCTATATCTGCCTCCACTTTTAGTTTTAAAGGTAGTGACAGAAAATTTTCTTTTCAATACTGGCATTCCAATTTGTAGGGATTTTTTCTTTTTTAATTTAATGAAACTAATCAGCTTCCCTTCAAAAATCAGCTCCTGATTTCTGTTGTCTCACTTATAATCAACTGATCATTTAGAATAGCCCATAATTTTTTTGGGTGCAGCCCTAAACAGGTCACCTCTGCTTTTGAATAACCTCCTTAAAGCTCGATGAAAATAGAAATTATCTATAGTATTCATTTGTTGAAATCACATTGATAACAAAGGGAACAATATGAATGGAAACGATTCAATATTACTGGAAATCAAACATATTCCACCGAATAGTTTGTGGTTCTTAGGAGTAAGGAGTTTCGAAGGGGAATGCGTTTAGAATATAAATGGAAGAGATGCTACAAAGCTGACTTAGTGTCAGAAAGAAGTTCATGAGGTCACTGGTTGAGAATAGAAAATGATGAACACTAAGTGTGCCTTTCCAAAATACACCAAAGAATTTTCTTTACGTGCAAAGTATTTAATGGATTGAGAAAAATATTAGTAGGGTCATAGTACAAGTAACGAGAATAAATACTTTTGAAAGAGAATCTGATAAGTGTCCCAAAGGAAGAATATTATGTGACATCAGAAATAATTTACTAATCATTATGATCTTAAATGGGCTTCCTGGCCTCCTTCCATTATCTCTTTTATCATGTCTTTTTCCCCCTGGTCATTTTGTAATTTTTATGGTAAAAATAAAAGCTTTTTTATGTCAGAACATCAATAGATCTGAATTTATGTTTTTCTTTTATTCTCTGTAGCAGACAATCAAAGTAATCAAAACAAAGAAACATTTTAGCATAATTGGGCTTTCACATATGGATATAATTCAAGAAGGAAAAAACTACATAATGTATACTAAGTAGTGACTGTGAGTTTGGTGCAAAGCCATGGAAGGCACAATTAGAATGTTTAAATACTTTTCTGACTCACTCCCCCTGCATCCCCCCAGCCCTCAAAGCTAGAGGTATTTCTTCTGCATCTGCCACCAGCTTTACACTCACTGTAGTCCCTAGTGCTATCTTATCTGCCAACAAGGAGAATACTAAAACTTAGTGCAGTATTACCATTGGTTCTGTTCTGTCCTTGGTATTTCCATCGCCTAGTAAATATATTTCTGGATGTATTAATGTAGCAATCAATGATTTACTTTGTCAGGAAAAGAAGTTTGCATATGGAAGAACCAGGTTTAAACTTGGAAAGCTAGTTGGGTCCATAGTGTATCCTTTACAATGTAAGTCCCAACATTTTGGACAATATTTGCTATGAAGAGTCACTTTAAAAGTTTGAGCTCAGAGTGGCAGAGTAGTATCAAAGATAGGCTTTGTGACGTAAATTAGAAATAAATGGAGGAAAGGGAACAAGTAGAGTGTGTCTAGAGGATGCAAGTATATTTAATGTCTTAATTTGGGTTTCCTGGAAATAGCGATGGCTAGCTGGGTGCCGAAAGTATATAGGGGAGTGCTTTTGAGAGGCACAAATGTCAGAAAATGAGGAAAGCAGGAAGACAGGACCACAAGGGCTAGAAGCTTACCGGTGATGCCCTGCAATTGAGGACTCAGCTAATCCTATGAGGAGCATCTCAGAAACACAACTACTGCTAGGAGTTTAGCATCAGTTCAAAGTGTCTTGGGTACCAGAAAATCTTCAGAATGAAGAACATGGATTCTGGAGCCAGACTACATGAGCTTAAATCTCATGCAACCAGCTGTGTTTACCAGCTGTGTGATTTGGGCAAGTTAGTTAACCTGTCGGTGGTTGAGTTTTCTAACTGTAAAACGGGCATAATGATAATATTTGCCTCCTGGAGTAATTTCAATGATTGAGTTGAGGTAACTGAAGTTCTTAGCATATTTTAAGCTCTACAGAAATGCTGGCTGGTATCACTATTAGCGATAGCAGTATTAGTTTCTTAATGGAAGAACAAGCAGAAGATAGTCCTTATTCAGAATTACCCTAATTTACATTGAGTGGTGTGGATGATCATTCAAGGTAACATTTAATTCTAGCATCTCAAGTTAAGTGTTATCACTTGATTTATTGGCCTAGGCAGGTGCTTTCACATGTCATGACATTCACGAGATTGCTGCTGGGTGATAAGCACAATTAAATTACCCATGGCATCTGGCCCTTTAACCAGTCATTGACAGGACATTAACATTTTCTATTCGTTCCATCTTAGTTTTCTGACATCCCAACAGCTCATTAATTCTGGTAAAAATATACTATAGATGGGGATGTTTTAGATGAATATAAAAATGAAGAGTGAATTTAATGCCTTCTATTAATTGCATTATTTTACATTATTTATTAAATATAGATATTAAAAGTCAATCTGAACCCTATAATATACATCTGTCTTTATTAAAGTTATCAATTCTCCTCAAAATTAACTTACAAATGTAAAGCAATTCAAATGATATTTTAGAACTTGATGAAAAATTTCCAAAATAACATTATTTAAATGAAAAATGAAGAGAATTTTAATATGTACACATCAAATATTACAAGCAAAATAACTAATATATTTTTGGATTAGAAAGATCAAGAGCAATCGAACAAGATAAAAAACCAAAATAGATACCATGTATCAACAGTAATTCAAGATAAAAATATTCTTTCAAATCGATAGGGGTGTGAGAGGGCGAATTACTTAGTAAATAAATGAGATTGACATTCTTGTTTAACAGTTTACAGGCAAAAGTTAAACCTCTACATGCTTATACAATAAAACAATAAATTGACTATAGAGTAAAGGTTATATTTTAAATTTGTAAAAAATAATAGAAAAATATATTAGTGAACCATCTGCTCTGGTATGGGGAAGGACTTCCAGAGTATATTCTACACCAGAGGCTGCAGAAGAAAAGATTTACTGGTTTACATGCATGAAAGTTAAAATTCTTCTGAAGTTCAACACTCACATAAACAAAATTGAAATAATCGAAGTATCAGCAAAAGTACCATCTCATTTGAGATTCTAAAGAAGGCATCCAGTAGGTGGCATTATTCCCCTCAATCTCTGAGGATTCCTGTTGTTGGCATACATTTTCCTCCATCATTTACGGCTTTGAGCCCTGACTCCCACTTCTGATCAGAATCCACTCTGAACTAGACTGTGGCACCACACCTACCTGGCTGTCATAAAAATTTCATCAATCGATGTGTAGAAATCATGACACCTACGAAGCAGAAACCACTCTACGCTAGCTATTGCTGTTATTTTTATTTTGGTAAATTACTTCAATATTTTTATTTATTTAACAAGTATTTATTAGGTGCCACCATTGTATCGGGCACTGTCCTGGGAATGGACATAATATAATGGCAAGCAAAAAGTAACAATGGTTGCCTCTGGTGGGAATTACAGATGTTAATCAATCATAAAATCATATCTGAATGTACATATATGGTAAATGCAAAGAAAGCAGTTAATAATTTACAGATTGTCTTCCAATTAATACTTTCCCAATTCAGAGCTACCATTTTTCTAGAAGTTGACCAAATCCTTTTTTCTGGGTTTTACATACAGACATACACACACAATGACACACGCACATAAGACATTGATTACACACTGTCTACATTTTGAATCTGAAAAAGATATTTACGTTTCCATTTATGGGCCTTTTTCCGTCAAGTCTCCTGGTCTCTATTTTATGGGCCAAAAAGCAGCTTTGGTTTCATCTATTTTCTCTATTGATTTCCTGCTTTCAGTTTTATTCATTTCTCTTCTTATATTATCATTTCGTTCTTTCTTCTTCTTTTAGATTTTTCTTTGCAATTTTTTTTCTTGTTTCTTGAGGTAGGAACTTAGATTATCAATGTGAGTACTGTCCTCTTTACTACAATCAGATTGTGTTTCTCTGCCATCATTGCTTTAGTGCTGATGTTGGATTTTAATTTTTATTTTTATATATTGTACTTTCATTTTCATTCAGTTCTGAAGATTGTAAACATTTTTAGACTTCTTGAGCCCAGGCATAATTGAGAAATCTATTGTTTAGTTTCCAAATGTTTGAAGATTTTCCTGCTGTCTTACTATTATTGATCTTTAGTTTGCTTCTGGTATAGTCAGAAAAGATATTCTGTATTATTTACATACTTTAAACTTGTTAAGGTTTATTTTAGGACCTGGGATACAGTGAAAGAACATGCATCTTTGGTGAAGGTTCCTTGGGCATTTGAAAATAATGTGTGTTTGAATTTGATTGGGTGAAGTCCTCTAGACATATCAATTAGATCCTATTTGATAGTGTTCTTCAGTTTCTCTCTATCTTGCTGATTTTCTGTCCTATAGTTCTATCAATTGCAGAGAGCGTGGGGTTGAAGTCCTCAACTGTAACTTGTAGATTTAACTATCTCTTTCCTCAACTCTAGCAGTTTTTGTTTCATGTATTTTGAATCTGTTGTTTGGTGCAAACATGTTTAGACACGTCTCTATGTCTTCTTCTTGGAGGGTTCCTTTTATCATTATGCAATTTCCCTCCAGGGCTGGCCCCATGGTGTAATGGCTAGCACTTTGGACTTTCAAATATCTTTCTTTGTTCCAATAGATTCTTTACTCTGAAGTCGTATCTGATACTCACATAGACACTCCTGGTGTTTATTTTTATTTTTGTTAGCATGATGTGTATTTTCCATCTTTTAATTTTCAATCTATCTATGGCATTATGATTAAAATTATTTTCTTGTAGAAAGAATATAGTTGGATCATTTTTTAAATCCATTCTGCTAATCCCTATTTTTAAAACAAACGTCTTAATTTCAAAACAGGGGGCCAGCCCGGTGGCGCAGCGGTTAAGTTTGCACGTTCCACTTCTGGCAGCCCGGGGTTCGCCAGTTCTGATGCCGGGTGCAGACATGGCACCGCTTGGCAAGCCATGCTGTGGTAGGCGTCCCACATAAAGTAGAGGAAGATGAGCATGGATGTTAGCTCAGGGCCAGTCTTCCTCAGCAAAAAGAGGAGGACTGGCAGTAGTCAGCTCAGGGCTAATCTCCCTCAAAAAAATAAAATTTCAAAACAGCTTTATATTTACAGAGTTATTGGAAAAATAGTACAGAGAGTTCTTGTATACCACACATTCAGTTTCTCCTATTATTAACACTTTACATTAGCATGGTACATTTGCTGTAACTAGTGAACCAATATTGATACATTATAATTAGCTAAAACAGTATTTTATTCAAATTTCCTGAGTGTTTGATAAATGTCTTTTTCTGTTCCAGGATTCCACAAAGATACCACATAACTTTTAGTAGTCATGCCCCCTTAGGTTCCTCTTGGTTGAGACAGTTTCTTAGACTTCCTTGTTTGTGATGATCTTGACTGTTCTGAGGATCGCTAGTCTGCTGTTTTGTAGACTGCCCTTCATTTGGATCTGTGTGATGGTCGGCTTATGATTACACTGGGGTAATGTGTTTTGAGGAGGAAAATCACAAAGATAAGTGCCATTATTGTCACATCATATCAAGAGCAACTGCAATCAGCATGACATAACACTGTTGACATTAACTTTGACCACCTGGTTGAAGTAATGTTTCTCTACTGCAGTTACTCTTTTCTTTTCTCTTTCCATACTGTACTGCTTGGAGGAAAGTCAATATGCACAACCCACAATTAAGGAGTAGAGAATTAAGTGATACCCCATTCAAGGCAAAGTAAATATATAAATATTTTGGAATTCTTCCCCATGGGAAATTTGTCAATTCTCCCATATTTATTTACTTATTTAATAATTTATTTATAACAGTGTGGACAAATAAGTATTTATTTTCTACTTTGGGTTATAATCGTTTGGTCAAATTGCTGTAGCTTTGGCCATTGGGATCCCTTTTAGTTGGCTCCCATATCCTGTATCCTTTAACATACTTCCATAATTGTGGTTTTGTTTTGTGAATGCATATATGTTTTTGTTTTGTTTCATTTTGGTTTGGTTTTTCTTTCTTTCTTTTTTTTTTTTTTTGAGCACTTTCTCATTTTCTGTCACTACAAGATGCTTCAGGCTCATCTAGTGTGTTTCCTGCCCCAGTCCTAGAATCAGTTATTTTTCCAAGGATTCATGGTTCTTTTATTTTAATACCAGAATGGTATTAAAAACAAAGATCTGGACACTAGGTGTGCTCGATGCTACTCAAGTGTCATTACTTGTGGGCCCTCTTGCTCACAAAGCAGGAAGATGTCTGTGTATATACTATACATATATCTACAAATATTTCTATTTGTAACCATCTTTATTTGTATTAAGCTAAATGTGAGGTCATTCTGATGTCTCCCACTCTACCCCACAACATATGAATTATTTTAGGCTCCTTTCTTGCCAACCTGTAACCTACCACTCCAACGGCGAGAAACCTGCTTTTTTTCCCATCTGCCATCCATTTATTTAATTATTCAATTCCAGTATAATGTCTAGTGGTTTCAGAATTGTTGACCTGTACTCCCAAAGGAAAAAACTACAATCAAGTGCTATGTGCAGATCCTTTTCCTTTAGTTTTACAGGTTCCACTCATTTCCAAAGTTACATTGATCACAACTTTCCTCCTCTCCTCCTTCAAAGAGGTGATTTCCTACAGTTGTAATACATTTAGATCCTTTTGTCACATTTTGCATTCCATCTTAGGATCCCCAGATCTTCTAAATATTTTTTTTTTTAATTTGCGTACATTAAAGTCACTCTTTTTGTCATAAAGTTCTATGGGGTTTGACAAATACTTAATTTCTTGTATTCACTATTGTAACATCATACAAAATAGATTCACAGTCCTAAGAAATCCTCTCTTCTTTTCCTATCTAACCCTCCCTGCAAACACACACCAAATTCTTGGCAACCACTTATCTGTTTCCTCTGGCTATAGATTTTCTTCTTTCCAGAATACGTAATTGAAATCATACATAATGTAGCTTTTTCAGACAGCTTTCTTCACTTAACAATACGCATTTAATATTCAGCTATCTCTTTACATGGCTTGATAGTTCATGTATTTTTATCCCTGAAAAATATTCCATTGTAAGGATGTCCCAGTCTCTGTCTTTTGATTTGTGTATTTAGACCACTTACATTTTAATTCATTATTGATGTGGTAGGCCTTCAGTCTACCATTTCACTATTTACTTTCTGTTTTTTGCCTCTGTTTCTTATTCCTGTTTTTTCTCTTTTCATACCTTCTTGTGGGTTACTTGATAATATTTTTACAATTCCATCTTGATTTATTTATGATGTTTTTGAGTATATTGCTTTATAAAGATATTTTAGTGATTGATGTATATATTATGATGTATATAACTTTTATCATGATGTATGTAACTTTTATCAGAACCTACTGTTATCAATCGTTTTACCACTTCAAATGAAGTATTAAAATCTCGCTTCTATTTGAGTCTCCTTACCCTCCTCACTTCTTCAGTATAACTGTCTTAAGTATTTCATTCACATACCTTGAGCACTATAGCAAATTATGTCATATTTTTTCCAACCATTAAATATAATTTAAGTAGCTCACGAAGCAGAGGAAACTTATTATATTTACTCTATATTTCCCTATTTTGTTGTTGTTTTTCTTTTCTTTATGAAGTTCTAAGCCTTTTTCTAATATTATAACCTATCTGCTTGAAAAGCTTCTTGTACATATTTTCCGTTAAGGCTAGATCTGCTAGTGATGCATTCTATGAGTTTTCCTTTGTCTGAGAGCGTATTTATTTCCTCTTCATTCCTGAAGTACAGTTTTACCAGATATAGAATTTGAGATTGACAGTTCTTTTGTTTCAGCACTTGGGAAATGTACCATTTCTTTCTGGTCTCCATGGTTTCAGATGAGCAATCACTGTCATAAGAATTGGTGTTCCCTTAAAGGTAATGCATCCTTCCTCTCTTGCTTTCTAGATTCTTTGTCTTTAGTTGTTTCGTGTTTAGTTGCTTTCTAGATTCCTTGTCTTTAGTTTTCAGAAGTTTAATGATCATGTGTCAAGTATTTATTTTTGCTTTCATCCCATTTTAGCTTCTTGAATCTGTAGTTTACATCTTTCCACAAATTCAAGAAAATTTAATCCATTATTTCTTTGAGTACTTTTTCATCCTCTCATTCTTTCTCCTCTTCTGTCACTCTGATGATTGAAATGTGTCAACGAAAATAATCCATAACCAATCTATAAATGAAAATTTGGGTGAGTTTATTCTGAGCTGAAATCTGAGGACCTTGGCCTGGGGCCTTTCTTCCCAAAGGAAGAAAGGGCACCGAAGAAGTGGGGTGCACAGAGTGGTTATATACCCCCAAACAGGGTGTTTCCCATATGATTGAAATGTCCCTCCCACAATAGTCACAAGATTGCCCTGTCAGCACAGCACTTGATGGACACAGCAGGTAGTGGGTCTGCTATCTTGGTGGGCCCAGCAGGAGGCAAGTCTATTGTCTGGAGCTGGGTGGTCACAGGTGAGAGCAGCAATCAATTTCTAGCCTAAGGAAAGGTGCTTAATCCTTAAGGAGATGCCAACATCGGGAGGGGGAGGAAAGTTGCACCTTTATCTCAAGGGCCTTTGTTCTTCCCATAGGGAATATCTAAACAGGATATACAATGTATGCTCAACAGCCACTCAGGCCCTTTTGGAAAGACAAGGTCAGGCCGAATTAGGTTTATACCAAATGGCTTCCTCATATTCTCCAATATATCCTATTGCTTGCCATTTTTATTTGTCAAATGTTAGAGATGTTGCTGTTGTTCCACAGTCCCTGAGAATCTGTTTACCTTTTTCCGTCTTCTTTTTTTCCGTTGTTCTAATTAAGTAATTTTATTGATCCATCCTGACGTTCACTGATTCTACCTTCTGTCATCTCCACTCTATTCTTAGCCCATTCAGCAAGTTTCTGTTTTACTTTCATTATAGTAGTATTCAGTTCTATAAATTCCATTTGGTTATTTTTTATAACTTGTGTTTCCTTGCCTGGATTTTCTGTTTTTAATTAGCTTCAGGAGAGTCTGTAAATGCTTGTTGAAGCAATTTTATTATGATTGCTTTAAAATCTTTGTCCATTACTTCCACAATCAGCTTCATCTCATGATTGGCTTCAGTTGATTGTCTTTTCTCATTCAGATTGTGATTTCCCTGCTTCTTGGTACAATGGGTAATTCCTGATTGCATCCTGGACATGATGGATATTATCTTGAGACCCTTGATCCAATTTAAATTTCTATTTTGAAAAGAAGTCACCCTGTTAAGGGTTAGTGTGAGGTTCTGACCTACTTTGAGGGATATAGCTCCAGTGACAATTTGGTTCTCTGAGTCCTTGCAATATTATTTTGACCTGCTCTTTTGGGGGGGGGGGGGGGGGGGGGGGGGGGGGGGGGTTCTTGGTTCTCCTTTAACTCTTATTTGATCCCTGCTGGTGTTATCTGAGGGGGTGAAAGCACTTTTCTGGGTCACTCAGTGTCCATAGATAAGGGTTAAAGATGCAGGCCCTCAAGACAGAAAGTGGTTCCCTTGGCCTGTTTTTCTCTGCTGGAATTTCCGGGAAAAGGAAGATCCGGTATGGGCCACCTTCTGCTTCTAGGGGAAAGATCAAGAAATGCCAGTTTTAGATCACCATTTGCTGCTAAGTGAAGGGCTGGGAGATGCTGGACCTGTGCTGCCCTCTGCTCTGGGATGGAGGACTGAGACACTTGGCTCTTTTGAAGTAAAGAGAACTCTAAATAATACAGAGATAGTGGATATAAGGAGAGCCAGTACACCAGGACTGAGCTAGATCACCCAAACAAGAGCCTCCGACTTTCTCACTCCAGGACTGAGATCTGGAACTTGTTGGAGTGGGCACAGCTGTGGCTCACTAGATGGCAGAGAAGTCATTGTGGTGACACTCAATGGTACTTTCTGGACATCTGCCCTCTTGACGTGGCCAGAAAATTAACCTTCAGGATAGGTGCTAGGGAATTCTGTTTACAGGGAGATGTCTCACCTAGAACTATGCTATGAAATCACTTGTGGAAGAATATAGGTAGTATCAAGGGGAGCTGCTGGCCACAGCAGGGTGCAGGAGCCTGGTGCTGGGAAAGCTGCATGTACTAGAAATTTTCTGTAGAAAAGACACCTATGCTGCAGGAACGGGACACTGGAGCCTGCAGAGCTAGCACACCCAACCAAGAAGCAAACACCCTTTCCTCCAGCCATGTTCCTCTAGCGCCCTCTACTGACAAATATGGCATCATGACATCTGACAAAGAAGATTTATGTAGGGTCTGGATCCATTTTCACAAAGCAGGAAAGAAGAGTGAATTGAGAGCTGAGAGATGATAAATGGATAACTAACAAACTCATTTTGGGAAACAAGAATCTCCCAACCATGTTTTGCTGTTGTGTTGATAGTATAGATTGAGTTGGGTTTCTTTCAGTTCAAACCCAATGTGTCTTATCAGAGAATGGTGTTGGACTGAATAGAGGGAGTTCAGTTAGTGATGTTTGCAATAATTCAGGCCTACACTTACAATGCAGTTGTCTAACTTGTGGCAATAAAAAAGAACGATACCTAGTACATAGTGACCACAAAGTACATATTTTTTAAATGTTAGAATTGAGAAAAACAAAAGAAGATAAATCGCAAAATGTTTTTTTAAGTAAGCCAGAAAGGAGAACAATCAAAAGCTATTCCAAGGACCTGACCCTGATGGCTTGGGAAAATGGTGATGCTATTTTCAAAACTTGGTATTGACAGTAAGAAATTATTTCAAACATCAGAAACATTGTGAAGCTTTAGAATTAGTTTCAGGATATAGTAATCATTCAAGGAGAAGGGAAGAAACGAGCAATATATTAACTCAGATAAAAATTAATATTTTATTTCTTTCATAACTAATTCATAAGATAAAATGAGCTAGCTATATTTTTACTTACTCATACAAGTTTTCATATTTAAATAAAAATATAGAAATCAGAAAATATGAACAGTAACATAACTGATCCCAGATCTCATTTACCCACTGCTAACATATTGGTATATACCCATCTGAGACTTTTTTGAATACATATATATCACATAAATACAAAAATATACATATTTAACAAAATGCGACTGTATTGAGCGTACATTTCCTAACAAGGTTTTTCACTTAATATATTATGAACATGTCCTGTGTCGTTAAATATTCTTCAAAAATACGATTTTAGATGTTTCCATTGTATTCCATTGTTTGATTTTTCCATAAATTGTTAAGCACTTTCTGTATTGTGGGAGATATACACACCCTCATCTGTCTTATAGCAAGTAATGTTGCAATTAACATCTTTGTACATAATACCTGGTGTGAATACAGGATTTTTTCCTTTGGATACATTCCCAGTCAGTTACTAAGTCAAGTTTTTAAAATAATTTTTATGGAGGAAACAAGTAGCAATATAAGTCATGAAACAATTAAATGTTGCCAGTTGCCTTTATACAGGTAAAAACAATCTTCATGCCAAGAAACAGTGAGGAAAAGTGCCTAATACCATTATAATTGCTAATACTAAGTTTGATCCATAAAAACAAACAAATACCGCATTGACAATTTGATAGGAATGCTATTTCATTGTTTATTTCCACTTTTAAGTTGGTAATATGATTGAAAAAAATTTTTTGACATCGACTCTTTTCAGTTTTTATTTTTGTTTCTTTGTCCCTCCATACTTTGTTTAGACATCTTTCCATTGGGGGGATTTAGAGTAATTTCATCTTGATTCAGAGTCCTGAATTATCACCTTGTGAATATCTTACACTCCCAGATATTTACTTGAAATCAATGCAATTAATGTTTTAAAATGATACACACGTTATGAAATGTTATTTACTTGTGTTATTTATATGTGTTACCTTTAAATTATCTGTACCCCATTAAACTCAGTGTGGGACTTGATCATCTGAAACTTTCAATATAGCTGACTGGCTGACTGGCTGACTTCCATCTTACGGAGTTCATTAAAGAGTTTATATTCTGTTAAGCTAAACATGGTTTGTCAGAAGGTGTTTATCCCATGCTATAAAGATATAATGTTTTTTAATATTAAAGTCACCTTTTGTATTTAGGAACATAACATAATTATTTGTACATAAAAATACAAGTTTTGCTATGTTAAATGGTAAAGAAATATTTAATCAGATAATGATATACTGGAGAAAGCATTAAAATTGGTGGTAGAACTGGGTTTTAATGTCAACTATTCAACTCATTTGGTTAAAGAAATCTGGTCATTTTTCTTAACCCATCTCAACCTAAAATTATTTCTATGTAAAATAGAGAAGAATATCATAGGGTTATTATGAGGAAGATTGGGTGATTTACTGTTTTGTGTAAGTGTCTTGATCAATTCCAAATGCTAATTGATACAGCTTATGTCCCAATGCATCTAAACAGGATAAGTAATTTCAAAAGCTACAACTTAAAATAGCATAAAATTATTATGCCATTCAACTATATTAAACTAGTGACTACAGCTGAGCCTTAAAATTGGATCTGGGCTACCTGGCAACTTAGATTAAAAACAAAAGAAGACTGCACACAAACAAAAATGCTTATATTTGATTATATAATTCTCTTAGTCGGGTTAAAAGAAAGCATACTAGCTCATTTAGGGAGAGAAACTTCTCCTCAGGCCCTGAACTGAAGGTTCATCCTTATGTAAGGAACATCAGATGACATAATGGACAATGTTTTGGACTATGGTTTTGGGGGAAAAACACTGAAACATTTATCAATTGAACATTTCTTATGTAACCTCTGCATAAAAGTCAAGGAATAGCATTAAATTTTAACTTTCTAAAAAGCATTTTAGCAGCTTGCTAGGGAAATATGATCCAGCTACATTGCTTTATGAAGATTTAACAATACACAAAAGAAAAAAGCCTAGAGAACATTGTCTAATGACTAGTTAGCATGTTGAGGGGGAGTCAATTTCAATTGATGTCTTGAATGAATCTTTGACAAGTGTCATTTTGTAATCTGCTTATAGAGTGATTCTCTTTAAAAAAAAGTTTCTAGGATGCTACTTTTGTACATGATTGATTAAAGGCTGATGAATATAATTTTTAAGTGGATTTATATGATTTAGGACCCAGATAGGAAAGTGGGAAAAAAATCACATTCTTACCTTAACTTTTGCAGAGCAGGTCAACACTGGTTGTGAAAGACTTGAAAAGAACTCACATTCACCCAACGGAGGCCAGGGCTTCTCGAACAATCTCTGTCTCAATTAAGGGAGTAGATAGAATGTAGAATTCCATGTTTTGAGTAATACTGGTATTTGGTATAAAGTGGAGACACGGGTGTTCACCAAAAAGAAAATCTGTTCAGAGAAATGAGAAGAACCTGAAAAGCAAGATTCATCTCCAAGTAACAGATATGATAGAAATAAGAAGAAAAGCCAGTTACTCTTGTCTCTGTCTTACCGTGCCACATCTTTCTACACCATGCCCTTGCTGGGGCATAGGTCCAAAAGTTTGGCAAAGAAGGCTAGAAACCAATACCAGGTCCAGAGATGGGATTATTCTCCATCAAAATGGAATGACTGCAGTTTCCAAAGTAGACGAGGCTCTCTCTGCCCTGTTTATATTTCCAAATCTGATTTTTCCTGCTTGGAACACTAGTCTTCCAACTTTTTTCTGGGTAACTCTTAGACAGCTTCACATTTTATCCTACGTAATACCTGCCTGATTTACTTCCTGCTGTGTGCACCAATGGTGTCCTCTGATTCACCCTCTCATAGTGTCAATTGTATTCTGCTGTAATTACCTGATTGTTTATGACATCCCTCACTAGGCTATAAGGTCCTTAAGAACAAGAACCATGTTTTATTTGGCATTGTCTTCCTGGTGCTCACCTCTAATGACCTCCAATGACCTCTATTTCTCTTCATCCAAAGATTCTTATGGAAACAACTTGGACTTTGCTATCAATGACAATACTCAGGCTTTGACATTTTAAAGTCAAGTATCTAATACTCTGATCAAAACATATTACACCATGGTATCTGCCAAAAAAAGTGTAAAAGATAAAATTTAGGAAGATATCAAATTGATTCTAGGAAAATAGGAATTTATGTGCATATGCGTGGGAGAGATCTGTGTAAGGGCATGTGAGATTTATAAATTATTTACGTGGAAATCAAGAGGAGTAGATTTGCATTAAGTATAAAAAAATGAAAATGTTCTAAGTTAACCAAAGTAAGTGGCTAATTCATCCTTAGCTCCAATAAAATTTCTCATTTATGAACCTAGATAAGAAATGGTCCTCAACTCTTTTCTGGTCTTATAGCAACTACCAATTTGTTTTGTATTGAATACTATAGATTTAATACATCTTTGCGATTGGGCTTTAATTAAAAGCCAAATAGACATAAATATTTCATTACAAATATTAAGATTTCAGAGAAATACATTTTTCTTCTATTTTAAAATGTGTCAAAGGAGATTGTTACATTATTGGGTAGTACAATAAACATCACTAAGTTCTAGGAAGGAGGAAGATGAGTTTGTATACACAAAGAATGAACTCAATGTACTAGATTAATGCTACAAAACTATCAAAAGGTCTTTAAACCTTTTATAAAATATCTTGGGAGGAGATAAAATAGGAAATCCTAATCAAATATTTACATTTATTCTCACATCAGCTTGGCTTTAGAATAAGACATTACATTGATCTGCCTTTCATCAATGTGAGTATTAAAAGATTCTCCTAATATGGATTTTTTCTCATTTTTTTCCTTTATTAAACCCAGTAAGAAATTGCCCAGAGTTGATAGTAATCTATGGCTGCTGTAACGAATGACCACAAAGTTCCTGTCTTAAACCAATACAAAGTTATTATTGTGGAGTTCTGGGGATCAGAAACCCAAAGTAGGTCTCAGTGGGCTAAAATCAAGGTGTTGGCAGGGTAGCAGTCCTCTTTGGGAGCTCTAGGGGAGAATCTATTTTCTTGCACTTCCGTTTTCTAGAAGTTGCCCTTAATCCTTGGCTTGTGGCCCCACTCCATCTTCAAAGCCAGCAATGGTCGGTTGAGTCTTTCTCACATCGCATTGCTCCAGCATTGACTTGTCTTCTGGCACCCTCTTCACAGTTTAAGGACCCTCGTGATTACATCGGCATCATCTAGGATATTCTTTCTATTTTAAAGTCAGGTGGTTAGCCACCTTAATTCCATCTGCAAACCTTAATTCCTTGTCGCCATGTCACAGAACATATTCACAGTTTCTGAAGATTAGGATGGGAACATCATTGGGGTGGCATTATTCTGCCTACAACAGTTGAGGTCATTACCATATGTGTTACATATATTTTGATCTTTAGAAAAGATATTATTCCTTTTTCAAAAGACGGACATAACAATATCTTTTAACAAGATCTCACTAGTCCTAATTCTAATAACTTTAAAATCCTTATTTCCATAAACACGTTTCTCAAATACATGAGCCAGTGAGGAAGATCTCTAGCATTTTCAATTTTCACAAATGGAAAAAAATAAAATAAATTGTAAATTATAAGAAATAAAATAAATGTGTTTGGATGAAAGCTTCAGAAATTTGCTGTGATTAGGAAAGCATTAGTAGCTAAACAACAATGCTGATTTAAATTAATAGGAAAATATTGAGCTGGTGCTTTGAGAAGGAATTTTAGATAGAAAACTAGTTTTATTCACCAGAAAAATGTTTAAAGAGCATTATATAAAAACCTCTTCTAAATAAAATTATGGAAAGGGAGAGCTTTATCTCACATAAGGGATGATGTACTTACGGAAAATTGTAGGCGGAGTCATTACAGTTATGTTCAATCCTGTCTCTGCTCGTGCACTTACAAGTAGATGGTCCTTAACCCTGATTTCCACTCTGAAAATTTACTAGGTGACATTGCTTTTAAATGTGCTTAATTAGAGCTGCAAGCTGGTGAATTTAAAGGGTTTGACCATCCCTTACTTTATGCAAATTTAGAAGCAGAAAAATCTGTGAAAGGAGTCTGAGAAAGTAATGGAAGAAAAACAATTGTATTGATAGCAGTCACCACGTACTGAGAATCTACTAGGCATAGGCAGTCTGCTAAAAAATGTACTTTTCAGGGCTGGCCCCATGTCATAATGGTTAAGTTTATGCGTTCCACTTCAGTGGCCCAGGCTTTGCAGGTTAGGATCCTGGGCACAAACCTATGCACTGCTCATCAAGCCACCTGTGGTGGCATCCCACATGCAAAAAAAAAAAAAAGATAATTGGCACAGATGTTAGCTCAGGGCCAATCTTCCTCACCAAAAAAAAAAAGGAGGGTGGGACTTTTAAATTCAAAAATAATAAATAAATAAAAACAAAAACGAGAAACCAGAAACCAAACTTGGACTTCTAGTTCCCAAGCCAGCATATAAGAAGCTTGAGATGTCTCCGCTCTGTCCTAACAATGAGAAAAAACGGAACAAACTGAAAAGGCAACAATTCTTAGATCTCCAAGAGAAGGGAAGTCACAGGGCAAACCACTGCACCCAAAATTGGAGAGACCAACAGGCAATTACAGAGAGTTAGAACTGGACGGAGCTTCTGCATGAACTAACCTCTGTGGGAACCACCGCCAGGGTGGAGAACCTGAACTGTAATGAATGCACTGCAGGCGCTCAGTGAGCACAACTCCGTTTATTGCTGAGGAGTATTCCTTTGTATGGATGTACCACAGTTTATTTATTCATTCAGCGGTTAAAGGACCTTTAGATCTTCTCCAGCTTTTGGTGATTGTGAATATAAAGCCACTATAAGCATACACCTACAAGTTTTTATGTGAGCATAAATTTTCATAGGAGTGGAATTGGTGAATCATGTTGTAAATTTGTGTTTATTTAAAGCACTACCAAATTGGTTTTCCAAGTGGCTGAAAAATTTTGCATTTCGAGTTTCTCCACAAATTTACCAACACTTGTTATTGTCTCTCTTTAGGAAGAGTAGTTCTAGTGGTTGTGAAGCAGTATCTCCTATGGCTTTAGTTTCATTTCTTATTGACTAATATTGTTGAGCATTTTTTTATGGGCATATTAGACATTCTTTTATTGGTGAAATATCTATTCAAATATGTTTCCCATATTTAAATTGGGTCACTTATCTTCTAATTGACTTGTTAGAATTCTATAGGAAAGTTTTAAATATAAATTCATTTCTTTAATAAATATAAAACCATGCAATTTGTCTGTTCTCCTTGAGTGAGTTTTGGGAGTTTGTGTTTTTTGAGAAATATGTCCATTTTATCTAAGTTACTAAAAGTATAAGCATATAGTCATTTATAAAATGTATTTATTAACTTTTTAATATCTTTTAAATCTGTTGTGATGTCACTTTACTCATTACTAATATTGATAATTTGTGTCTTTTCACTTTTTTCCTGGCTAGATGTTTATCCATCTTCTCAAACAATAGTGTTTGTTTTCATTGATATTCTCTATTGTTTTTCTCTATTTCATTGATTTCTACTTTGATCTTTATTTTCCCCTTTTACTACTTTGGATTCAATTTGCTCTCCTTTTTCCAGTTTTTACTTGAAAACTGAGGTTATTGATTTTAGATTTTTCTACTTTTCTTGTATCAATGCTTAGTGCTATAAATTTACTTAAGTACAATTTTGGTGTTATCCAACAAACTCTTATATATTTTGTTTTCATTTTCATTCACTTCAAAATACTTTCTACCTTATATTTTGAATTCTTCTTTGACTACTGGATGATTTAGAAGTATATTATTTACTTTCCAAATATTTGGGGATTTTTCAAATCTCTTTCTGTTCATAATGTCTATTTGTTATTTAATTACATTGTTATCATAATATAACTTGTAAGATTTGTAAGTTTTTCACTTCACTGAGACTTTTTTATAGCCTAAAATGTGTTCTATCTTGAAAAATGTTACATGTTCATTTGAAAAAATAGTATATTCTGTTTTGTTGGGCAGTATTTTCTACAAATGACCATAGGTCCAGTTTGATTGTGTTGCTCAAATCTATTACAAGCTTACCAATTTTTTTTTTTTTGTCTATTTCTTTTATTTATTATTGGGAGGTGGGGCTTGAGATCTCTCGCTGTAATTTTGGATTTGTTTCAGTTCTATAAGTTTTTCCTTCTTGTATTTTTTAGCTCTCTCATTAAATGTATAACCTTTAGGATTCTTTTTGTCTCCTAGATGTACTGACCTCTTTATCATTTTGAAATTATCTTCTTTATCCCTAGTAATATGCTTTGCCTTAAAATTCATTTGATTTGATATTGAAATAGTCACTCCCGTTTTCATTTCACTGGGATTAACATGGCATATCTTTCTCCATCCCTTTAACTTATTTGTGTCTTTTTATTGAAAGTAGATTTCTTGTAGGGAGAATATAGTTGGGTCTTGCTTTTTATCCAATCTGACAATCTTTACCTTTTATTTATTTATTGTTTGTGAGGAAGATTGGCCCTGAGCTAACCTCTGTTGCCAATCTTCCTCTTTTTGCTTGAGGAAGATGGTTGCTGAGCTAACATCTGTGCCCATCTTCCTCTATTTTGTATGTGGGATGCCTCCACAGCGTGGCATAATGAGTGGTGCATAGATCTGTGCCTGGGATCCAAACCTGCGAATCCTGGGCTGCTGAAGCAGAGTGCACAAAGTTACCACTACGCCACTGGGCCAGCCCCTAAAACTTTACCTTTTGATTGGAATGTTTAAATTATTTCTATTTAATGGATGTGCTTGGTCTTAAGTCTATCATCCTGCTATTTGTATTCCACTTTCACTATTTCCTTGTTATTTCTTTCCTGTCTTCTTTTGGATTAATTCAATATTTTGTCTGATTCCATTTCATCTCCTTATTGGCGTGTTTTATTATTTTGCTGGTTGCTTTAGTGCTCACAATACACATCTTTACCACAGTCTTCCTTCAAGTGATAACATACCATTCGGTAGGACCTTTCATTTCTAGCTTCTCAGCTTTTACAGCACTGTAGTTACACATTTTATGTACTCAGGTTACAAATTCCACAGTACAGTACATTGTTATTAGTTTTGTTTAAATAGTTAATTGTACTTTAAACAGTTTAAATAATAAGAAAACTGTATTTACCCCTGCAGTTGCCGTCATCCTTTTTTTCCCTGTATAGATGCATATTTCCATCTGGTTCATTTACCTTCTCCCTAAGAACTTCGTTTAACACGTCCTATAGTGTAGATTGTTGGTAATAAATTCCTCAAGTTTTTACATTTATAATTGTCTTTTTTCCTTCTTTGAAAAAAAGTTTTCACTAGGTATAGAATTTTAGGTTGTCCTTTTTTTGAGGGGATGGGGAATGGTCCTTTAAAGATGATGTCACCCTGCGTTATTTCCAGTAAGAATGTGCTGCCCTCTTTATCTTTGTTACTCTGTATGTAAAAGTATTTTTAATTAAAGATTACTTTTATAATTTGCATTTCATCACTCGTTTTGAGCAATTTGACTACGGTTTTATTTGGTGTAGTTTTTCTAGTATTTTTGTGCTTGAGATTTGTGGAGATATGCTTTTATAATTTTCATCAAATTCAGAACTTTTGTGTCCATTATTTCTTAAAATATTGTTTCCTGTCATCAGTCCCCCTTCTCTTCTCCTCAGAGACTCCAATTACAAGTATATGAACCCACATGAAGTTGTTTAAAGCATCACTGATGTTCTTTTCATTTTTAAAAATTCCATTTCTCTTTATATTTTATTATGGGTCAATTTAACTTTTCTTTTATAATATCTAAGCTGATGCTAATCCATTTTAGTGTATTTTTCATTTCACTGTATTGTAGTTTTCATTGCTAGAAGTTTGATTTGGGTCTTTTTTTATCCATATCTCTAACTTTGAGCATACTGCTTACAGTTATAATAAGGTCTTACTGTCCATTTCTGCTAATTTAAATATCTTTGCCAGCTCTGAGTAACTTTTGATTAACTAGTATCCTCATCATGGGTCATGGTTTTCTGCTTCTTTTTGTACCTAGTAATCTTTCAATGTTTTCATGTGAGGAATGGTACATTTTCCTTTTTTTGGTGCTGGATATGTTTTGATTTCTGTAAAAATTCTCGAACTTTGTTCTGAGTACAGTTAATTGAAAACAGATTGATCCTCCTGGGTCTTTCACTTTGGATTTCTTTGGCAGATCTGTGGCATTGCAGGTCTAGGGCTAATCATGCCCTGTTATAAGTGATGATTCAGGACTTTCCTGAGTACTTTACCAATGTCCCATGAAATGTAAGGATAGTGTGTGTTTTTGTTTTCAAATCCGGCAGGAACTATTCCTAGTCCTGTGTGAGTGCCAGACATCATTCCCTCTAATCCTTTCAAGTGGTTCTTTCCCTTACCTAGGATAGTTTCCTCACCTTCCTCCAGTGACAAGTAATCTGCTGATTATTCAAGAGGGATCCTCTGAAGATCTCTGGGTTTCTTTCTCTGTGCATACATGTTTTCTCTGGTACTCTGTCCTCTTAACTCTACCTGTCATGGTCTCCCTGGACTCTCTGCTCCATCTCCTCATCTCAGGAACCCAGCTGGTCCTACCTGGGTTCCTCCTCTCTAACGCAGCCTAGGAACTCCCTCCAGTCAGTCACCTGAAGTCATTGGCTGGCTCATCTCATTTGTTTCTGTCTCTTAGGTTATCACTGTCCTTCATTTCCTGGTGTCCAGTGTTTTGCAAACCATAGTTTCATATGTTTTATTTTTTCTTGTTGTTTCAGGTGAAGGGGCAGATATGATCCTAGATATTCCATCTAGGTCAGAACAGAAATATATATATATATATTTTACCACTTTGATTGTTATTTTATCATTCCCAATTATGTCAGCATCCTTCTTAAATCTCAGGACTCAAAACATAGCACTCCAGTAAAGTATTACCAAAATGTGTAGCACATTTATATTCTCTTATTTATATGGCATTTTTATTAATTCAAGCTAAGATTACACTAGACTTCTGACAGCAATATCACAGCATTGACTGAGTTTTCTATTTCTTCACTAACAGGGGTCCTCTTACACTGCTCACTTTTTCATTCACATCAACAATCAGCCATCAAAGAATTCCTATAATAAAGTGCAATAATCCAGACAGATATGGTTTAATCAGCCTAGAGTTTAGCACGATCATTTTCGTGTTCATCAGCATTGCATTTCTATTTATGCAGTCTACGATGTTATTTACTCTTTAAACCTATCTGACATAATTGTGTCACAAACAAGACACTTTTATTCCACAAATGTTGATAATGCCCCTCCTTCATATTCTGTTTTTGTGTAGTTGTTCAAAGGCTATCTCTTTATTCCTCTGCAGAATATATTTATTTATCTTAATGTTTACTAAAAAACTATTCTCCCATCATGCCACCTTGTCAAGACCCTTTGGAATTTTAATTGTGTTATGTAGCTATCCCTCTTGTTTCAGTGCCATGGAAAAATTTAATTAACATGGCATGAATATATTCATCAAAATGATTAATAAAACGTCTTGTTCAAGATAGGAGTTTCCGTATTAAACTATAAGCAGTTACAACTTATCAGAATAATTTTATGCAAATATAAAACAAATACGTGTTAAATCAGACAGAAGCTAGACAAGTTTGGGTGTCTGCATTATTATATCCTCTCATTCATTCAGATTATCATGAATTAAAAGGAAATTTAAGAGAGACTACAATTGTTACATGAAAAGCAGTGGACATTGTTAAAAAACAGTGTGTTTTGTTTAAGAAGGAGAGGTATAATTATCTGTGAAGTATTTGCTAAAAATAAAAACAAAATTCACAAGCAAGAACAAAAATTGTTCCATTTAGAGGAAATGGCAGAAAAGGATTTATAGGGCAGGGGTAGAGAAGTGAGACCTTATGCTTTTAACTTTTGTATCTTGTAAACACATTTACTTTGTCAAAAAAGAAAAAGATTTATGAACAATAATGTAGGAGAAAAGATTTTGACAGCCTTAGGAAGTAGTTTTCCATAGAGATAGCTTTAAAAAAAGCACTCCTTCTGCTATTGTAACACAATTCATATATTTAAAAAAGCTATCTCAGCATATATGCACCTGTGGCAATTTTTAGATTATATTATTGTTCCAGTATCATCATATCAGTACATGCAGACATATGCACCCATCATATATGTATATGTATATATATAAGTTTTCAGTAAGTGTGGAATATAGTCTCTTACAGAATACACCATTGATTCTTTCATGTTATATTAAATTCTTTCAGTTTGCTCTCCATGATAATTTAATTTTGAAACTGAAAATTGTATTCTAAATTCAAATATATACTCCATGAAGGCTATCTACTGTTCTTTATCATAGTAGTTTATATCTTAACAATAGCTAAATATATGCTAGAAGGACATTAAGATAATATTGAGAAACTTTTTTACTGACATCAATTTCATTCTTATTTAATTAGTGAAGATGAAATCTTGAAAGAAAAGGATCGTAGAATCAGGTGAAATGACTAATAATATTAAGCATAAGCTCAGATAGAATTCTGGAATAAAAGCTTAAACATCATATGCAATTTGTTTGTAGTTATTTTACTGGTAATTTTTATAAAAGAATGCCTGGAGGTAACAAAACATTTTAATATCTGAATGTGAAATTACTTTTACAGAATGTACGTATTATGGAAAGAAATATTAGAGATTTAGTTGTAAAAAATAAAGTGTTTAACAATATGAAAATTATGTGTTATTAGGAAAGATATTTAGATTGGATGAGAATATTCGGTGGTAATTCTCAAGCAGACCACTATTAACAATAGATACAGCAGTGTTCTTTTCCATCTTATCATATATGCTTCTTTAAATGCAAAAATTTACTAAATGACAACATAATAGTTTGCTAAATAAAAACATAATAAAATGGCCTGTTTTCTGTTTTTACTGCAAAGCACTATGCAACTACAATTTTTGGAAGATACATTTTCACTAAATTATTATGCTTCTAGCAAGTATCCTCTTATATATGTGATTTGTTTTTAAAAGTCATTGATTACATAGATATTTTCTATAGGTCATAAATTTTGTCTTAATAAAATACTGTGTTTATACAAAATGCAACTCAAACTTAAGGAATATCTGCTTCTATTAGCCTTCCTGGATTTCATTCATAGGCAAAGGAATCAGTATTACTTTAAATAAAATAGCAGGACTATAATTAGGATAAGGAAGCCTGCAGAATATGGAATCCAGCTACTCCCAGCAAAAGAACCATAAGAAGGATGCATATAAATGTTGACTTTAGAAAGTCTGAGGAATGATCAAGATTTGTTTCTGAAGTAAACACATTTGCATGATGTTATGGGTATCATTAGTTTCTCCCTCCCCATGACCATTTTTCCCTTTCTCTTTTAGCTTTAGCTGCATATGACTGCTTGGTTCAAGACTATAGACCTCCCTTGTAGCCAGCTGTGCCTGAGTTCTATCCAATGAGATGTAAGTGAGGCAATGTGTACAATTTCAGATGATGTATTTAAAAGAAATGGCCCTGCCCTCCACTCTATCTCCCAGCTCTCTGCAATGAGACTCATTAAGTGACCTCTATACCTATGTTGGTCTTCAAGATAGAAGCTGTGATTTGAGAGTGGTGGAACCGCAAGACAGAAGAGGCCAGAATCCCCAATACCCTCACATCTCCATTCTAACCACAGATCACATATCAAACACCCATCAGAAAGAGAAACAGATTCACAAATATTGTGATATGCAGGAATATCCAGAATGAACATTTTGGAAATATAATTTCAACTCTTAGATATCTTTATTTAATACTTCCAATAAATAAGTGATAATGCCATGCAAATTTTTCAAGTATCATAATTATATTCCACTTAATTTCATCATCAAATTATTTATGCCTTCTGAACACCAAGCAGCTGGTTTCAGGGAAAGACAGGTGGAGGTGTGATGGTGAGAGAAAATTGGACCACTATTTAAAATGTGCTGCACATTTAACTGCAACACTTTTTTCATATTTAGCTGAATCATCTGATGACAAGCATTGCTTAGAAGTGGAAAATACTCTTGGAATTAAAAAAATTATTGATCAATAGTAAAGGAAAATACACGGAAAAAATTAGAAGTTTCAATTGGATGATAACAATTTACTTTAGATGATTCTGTAAAAAAAAACTGTTTAAATACTTATTTTTTCAAGAGAGACGGGACATGAAAAGAGAATAACATAACCATACTTAAAAGTAATAGATAATCAGAACATAGGAAACCTAGAAATCCATTTTGCAAATTATTTTTAACAAATTCTAGCAATGGCTATTGAAATACAGTTAACTGCCTACAATAATATCAGAAGTAACCTCAGATATTTAATTAAATAAATGAATCATAATATCCTTATATTACCAGTGTATTAAAAGGATTAGCTTGTAGGGAGGGACATTTTACCTATTTCCAATTATCCTTGAATATTTTGAAATATTCAGGTTATAAGGAAAACTTTCAGAAGAATAGAGGAAGTAAGGATGTTACCAGAAAGATGAATGTAGTGAAAAAGTAGATATTAGAGAAATATTGTTTATTGTATTTATCTGAAAATTCTGTTACCTTTTTGTAACAGTTAATTAGGTGGTCATTTTATAAGCCAGAAGAAAGCAATGAGTTAGACAGATGCTATTTCTGAGAGAAATACTTCATTGAAATTTTGCATATTAATTTAAATGACTCAATCTTTATTCACTAAATTTGTTTCTGTCATTCCTCTATGGAAATAAATCTTTTAATTTATTTACCTTTTTCTTTGGATTTCTGTATCAGTCAGGGATGTCAAAGAAAAAATATCACAGTGAAAAGAGTATTTAAGAATATCCCTTAGCCCTATCTATACTTTTGTACATAGTTTCTTCATTCAATTCTTATTAAATACCCCTTTCCACTGCACATTTTCTCATACACATTAAAAGTAACTATATTGATGGATAAAATCTTACGTTTTACGTAAATGTACCCAAAAGTCCACTTTAATATTCAAGCACTGGAAAATGTTAGATAATAAAATCAGAGTATTCCTTCTGAAAATAGAACAATTTAAAGGATATATTTAGAGCATTCTTCTCTTTATGGAGTCCATAAAGTTAATAGAAAACTTGTAATTCAAAAAGTTCTCTTTTTTTGTTCATGGAAGAAACATGTAGGCTAATTTATGCATTTTTTCTTTAGTTGTTTACTCAAACTGTACTTAGGACAGCTCCAAACAAATGTAAGCATATACGAGCTGAATGATCAGTGTTCAAACATTTGTAATGAGCTTGAAATATATTCATATGTATGTCATATAAATATATATATATTTCATATTATAAGGTAGGCAAGTAAGGGTTACATAAAAGGTGAGGAAAGAGAGGAACTGAAATGGACCATGACAGAAGCCAGAAAGCTAAAGGTGCAATCTTACTATAAAAGGTAACATGCAAAAAGAATAGATTTAAGCAGAATATGAAGCATTTATTTAGATGATAAAGGAACTACCTTTGTTTGTTAGCTCTTCTTTAAATGTTTATTGAGATGAAAATTAAATAAGCTTATTAGTCAAAAATCAAATTTTCTATTCAAGAAATACTTCTTGAAAACTTCTGATAGGTTAGAACTGCTTAATCACTAAAGCTGCAGACGCGAGCCAGAGAGATATAAATCCTTAAACTAAAGGAGCTTATATTTTAGTGAGGTATTCAGAAAATAAACAAGCAAACAAAAGTGAGAAGAAAAAGAAAGTAGGTTAACGTGGAAGAAAATGATGGAGAACATGATTATTTTGGATAAAGACTCCAATAATGTGAAGACAAGGAGGAGGAGAAAGGTGGCTGTTTTAGGGGAATGGTCAGGTTTGAGCCATCTGAGGAGATAACTCTTTAGAAAACTGAATACAGCTGTAAGCAAAACACATAGATCTGGTTAAAGAGCATGGCAGGCAGAAGGAAGAGAAGGTGTAAAAACCTGTGTGTTTAATAAAATCACCGTTTAAAAAACGGCAAGAGGACGGTTGGGATTAAAGCAGAAATTGAAATAAGTACTGAGAGTTTAAAGACAGGATGTATTCTGAATATTATATGATGTTATTGAAGGGACTTGAATAGAAGAGCCCATGGTCTGATTTTCATTTAAAAAATGTGACTCTGGCTTCTGCCTGAAGAATATAGATTGAGAGGCAGGGCAAGAAGAGCAAAATCAGAGGCATCAGTCAGAATGCTTCTCCATTCTTTCTGAGAAGCCAGCTGTTAACTTTGTTGGGATTTCCTTGTAAGGGATGAGCCATTTTTCTCTTGCTGTTTTCAAGGTTTACTCATTGTCTTTGGCTTTCATCATCCTTACTATGATCTGTCTGTATGTGGATCTCTTTGTATTTACCCTGTTTAGTGTTCATTAAGCTTCCTGGATGAGTAGGTTATTGTTTTCAATACGTTTTAGGAAATTTTCAGGCATTATTTCTTAAGATGTTTTCTGACCCTTTCTATTATTCATCTACTTCTAGTATCCCCATTGCACATAAGTGCATGTCCTTAATGATGTCCCACATTTCTCTCTGAGGCTCTGTTCATTTTTCTTCATTCTTTTTTCTCTCTGTTCTTAGATTTTGTAATTTCTATTTAACTTTAATATCACTAATTCTTTCTTCTGCCAGTTCAGTCATTGTACATTGTACTTCTCAACTCCAGAATTTTTGTTTTGTTCTTTTGTAATTTCTGTATCTTAACTGATATTCTCCGTTTGATGAAATGCTTCATTTAATTCATACCTTCATTTAATTCTTTAAATATGGTTTCCTTTAGTTCTTTGAACATATATATAGTGGCTAATTTAAGTATATTTTTAAAGACTTTCTCTGTTAAATCCCATCTATGAGCCAGATTTTCCTGTTTCTTTGTTTTTTTGTGGAAAATTGGAAAGTTTAGTAATATATTGTGGCAAATACGGGTATTGGTTCCTCCCATCTCCCTTCAGGGCTTGTTATTGTCATTTGCTTATTTCTTTTGTGACTGGCTGGATTATTTTATTGAAGTCTATTCCCACCCCCTGCCACTCAGTGTAAAGCTTCTGTAGTTGTCCCTCAGAGGGTACGGCCTCGAGCATGTGCACAGTCACCCAGAATAACAGGGGTTTTAACAGTGCAATATTTGACTGTCTCTTCCCTCATCACACCCAGCTGCTAAACTATATGAATTACTGGTTGATTGCTATATTATTTTAAACAATGCCCTGGGGCATAAATTGTTTAATGGACGAATCCAATTAAATCCTGGCTCCTTTCCAAAGATAGTTTTTCAGATTTGTTCTGTCCTTCACAGAGCTCTTCTTAGCTGTTTCTGTCCCTGGTTCTTTCTGTTAAATTAGATGATCTATGGTTTAGCTTATGTGTCTGATAAAGGTTTTGGCCTCTTCTTTATTACTTTTCACCACAACTCCATTATTTTTGAGAGTATGCTTAGCTTTGAAAGTCTTCTAACTCTTATGTAAACAAAATCTTCATTGGGCAGAGTTTTGGAATTCTCTGTTTTACAGCCCTTCTCTCTCCCTGGGCAAAATCTCTGAACTACAGCTGGAACAGAAGATAGTGGTAAGTTTCTCTCTGAGTGACACTCCTGCTTAGGAGCCACACATTTGTCAGGGGTGAGGGTTGAAGTTAGCCTCTAGGACTTGCTTATCCTGACATGTAAATTCCATGCTATGAAAGAAGTAGAGTGTGGGTGATTGGGGCCCCTGTATGCTCAAGATTGAGCCTCCATTCTTTGAGTAGAGATTGAGTGGAAGAAGTGAACCCTCACCTCTCAGCTGAACTCACCAGGAACTTATCCTCTGCAACAGTTAGTTGGAGGGTGGGATGAGAAATATTAACATCCTCCCCATCCTGGGAAAATACCCTAATCCTTTACTGGGAGCTGGGTGGAGAGGGGGCCCTGTTCTTGGCTGCACCTGAGTGGGGTGGAATTTCCACCATACTGGGCTGGGAGGGAGAGGAAGTAAATGGCTCATAGTCCAAATAACACAGACTCTGTTTCTACTGAGTTTTAACAGAACTTCTTGAATAAATGTTTCTTCATTTGCTGTATGTCTTTAGAACTATTTCCTGAGTCTTCAAATTGTTGCTTTTAAAATAATTTTCAGCAGTTTTGCTGAAAATCAGGTCTCCCATCTCCTGACATAGTCATTCCAGAAGTGGAACCTGAGATAAACCTTAACATAGAGGGCTAAACCATTGGGGAGAATTGTAGGTCTATTCACTGAGAAAGGAGTTATTAAGGGGAAAAAAAAGGCAAGCATGTGAAAATCAAGAGTTCTTATTGAAACTAACTTCCAGTGCCTATTAAACATCTATAAACAGTTTGTTATATAAACGTGAATGTCAAGGTACATATTAATGCACATGTTATAAATTTTGGATTCAACATATAGATATTATTTGAAGCCATGATCCTGGATGAGAAGCAGTTGAATGGATGTAAATAGAGAAGGATTCCCCTCAATTCTTTTCTTTTTTATTGTGCTCTGGAAATTTTTCACACAGAATACAGTTTAAGAGTCATTAGTCTGACCTCTGGAGCATGTAAATATTTAGAGAATAGAAAGAAGAGGAGAAGGCAGGGATATGGACTGAAAAGGTACGACTGGTGACCTAGAAGAAAAGCAAGAGTGTGGTTTCTCCAGTCTTATGAAAAGAGCTTTTAAGGAAAAGGCAATGACTGAATAAGTCAGATGGTACTGAGAGATCATGTAAGATGAGGTCTAGGACCACTGAATTTTGAGAAATGATGTTTATTCCAGATCTTGATAAGACCAATTAGAGTGGAGTAGTGGTAATAAAAGACTGATTTGACTGATTGATTGTTTGAAGTGGAAAACCTTTGTAGTCCAGATATGTAACTAAACTATTGATTAGATGTTATAGATGAAAAGAAACTTAAATATGATAAAGCCTAATTAAAAAGGAAATTTCTTCTTAGTCAATATTAGTCCATGCAAGCATATTGATTAAATTTTTGTTACTGTCAACCATTAGTGTTGGGATGCTGCATTTTAGAAAGTACTAAATTTGGCTGTGCTCTAATAAATTCTGGTATGGTTTCAAATTAGAAAGATATTTTTATTATGTACACTTTACTTTGGTAGTATCATCAAGTAAACTGATCCACAATCACAAGAGATGAAGCATACATAGCGGAAATTGTAGTCCAGGGCCTTTCTCTACTAAAACAACAATGTTTTTCTTTCCTTTTAGAATATCTATTTTTAATGCAAAAACTGTCAGCTACTTTTTAAAAATGTACTTGTGAGGACCCACAGATTGATCGGGATGCCTCTAGTAAGGAAGTAGCAGTGATAAACATAATCAAACAATCAGTATAGATTTTGGTTTATCAGCTGTGTACAATTGTTTAGTAAGTCCAATATAGTATCTCATTTGGTAGAGAAACTTTTTTATTGTCATATACTCAGCATTTAGCGTAATATCTAAAATACAGTGGATGTTTAAGAAATCCTTTAAAAATGACTGATAATTAATAATGTGGATCATATAAGGCTGAAGAAACATGGTTTAAAAACCAACTTAATATAAATGAATGCTTCTTTGTGTCAGAATATTTGTATCCAGGACAAGAGGGTGTAGTATATGAGATTACAGAAGTGCCATTGGGAGAGGAATTGTTTATCATCTACTGATACAACATCACAGACAATGTAGACTTTGCCCATGCAAACCTACATTCAGACTCAACACCTGGAATCAAGACTCATTCTTGAATATCCAGCAGTTTGTTAAATTCTTAATCATTTTAATGATTTTTTTAGATTCTTCATTATTCTCTGAATAAACTTGTATTACATGTAAATGATGACAGTTTTATCTCTGATTCTATTATACAGAATATCATTTACCTTTTATTTTCTAAAATGAAATTGATATTTCTGTATTGACCTTGCATCCAGAGACCTTGATACATTCATTCCTTAATTCCAGGAGTTTCTTTGTGGATTCTTTGGATTTTTATACATATGGAATCATGTCATCTGTGAATAATCTAGATTTGTTTCTACCTTTCCAATTCTTATAATTTATCCAATTCTTTAATTATCTTTTCTAGTTTTATTCCTTTGGTTAGGAGCTCCAGAACAATGCTAATTAATAGCAGGCATCCTTCTCTTCTTCCTTTTGTTACAGGGAAAGCTTTCAATACTTCATCATTAAGAATCAGGTGTTCAATAGGTTTTTGTGGGTCCCTTTATCAGATAAAAGAACGTTTGGTAAATGGTCTTCTCATGAATCATGTTGAATTTTGTTAAACAATTTTTGCCCCATATGAGATAATCCTTTTTTCCTCTCTCACACTTCAAAGATGGTTAAATACATTTACTGATTGTCTGACATAAATTACCCTCACATTCCTTGAGCAAACATGGTGTGCTCATGTTTTGCTTAGGCTTTTTGATTTTATGTTTATGAGTAAAATTATCCTGTAATTTTTATTTCATGTACTATTTTATAAGGTTTTTGTGTCAGAATTATACTAGCTTCTTGCAATCAGTTGGAGATGTTTTCCATTATGCTGTTCTCAGTAAGAGTTGTAATATCCAAATTACTTCTTTCCTGAATCGTAAAGACTAGAATTTGTCCGTGTGTGTACATGCTTGCGTTTGTGCATGTAAAGATTTTAAATTATTTATGTAATTTCTCTAATATAATAAGAGTGTTTAGGTTTTCTATTTCTTCTTACATCAATTTGGTAAGCAATACTTTGCAGGCATTTTATCAAGTCAACCAAATTTTCAAATTTATTAATATAAAGTTGTTATAAAATATTTGTACCATTTGAATACCTACAACGTCTGTAGTAATGTCTTTTGTTCATTGATAATATATATACTGTTGCTTTTTAAATGTTTTATTACTCAGTTTCACCTTAGTCAATTTTATTAGTTGTTTTAATAAATCTACCTTGGGCCTCATTGATCTAACAGATTATAGGTTTGCATTGTGTTTCATTAATATCTACTCTTTGTTATTTCCTTCCATTTACATTCTGAGGGTTTATGTTTTTGTTGTTTTATCATTCTTGTTTTTTATCAGCATAGATGTTTGACTGTTAATTTTTAACCTTTTTTCTCTTCTAATATAGTCATTTGAGGCTATACATTTCCCTGTAAGTACTGATTTGGGCATTTCACAAGTTTTGATAATAATATTGTAATTATTGTTCAGTTTGGAACACTTTCTAATTTCAACTATCACTTAGAATTTGGCCTATGGCTTATTTTAAAGTGAGTTTCTTAATGTCTAAACGTATGAGGATTTATCAGTTAACTCTTGTCATTTATTTCAAGATTAATTGCACTTTTGTCAGACAAAAAACTCTATAATTTCCATTCTGTAGGCTTTTAAGATTTGCGTTATGCTAGAGTAAATGATCTGCTTTTTAAAATATTCACTTGAATAGATTCAAATAAAATATTCAATTAAAATATTCAGTCATTTCACAGTATATGTAAGTCAAGTCATTATGCTGTATATCTTAAACTTATGCAGTACTGGGTGTCAATTATATCTCAATAAAACTGGAAAAAATATTCAGCTCCAAAGAGCTATTATATCTATTATAGAGTAGTTGGATTAAGGGCTCAATGTATGACCAATATGCCAATTTTGATGATAATGTTTTAATTCCTTTTTTTGCTTGTGTTACTGAGAACCAATTTTATAATCTCCCATCAAAAATCTGCATTTAGCTATTTCTTCTTATAGTCTTCTCAAATTTTGCTTTGTTTTGACACCATGTTTCTATAACTATAATGATTTAAAATGCTAAATATACATGGTGAGTCAATTTTTATCATTATGAAGTAACATCTTATAGGTTATTAATGCTTTTTAACTTAGAGGTACATTAGCATTGTTCTGTTTAATATTTGCATAATATATGATTTCCTACCTTTTGAATGAATTTTTTCAATTCACATTTTAGTTTTGTATGACATAAACTCCTAATAGTTGTTTGCTTTTTTTAAAAAAAGATTTTATTTTTCCTTTTTCTCCCCAAAGTCCCCTGGTACATAGCTGTATATGTTTTAGTTGTGGGTCCTTCCAGTTGTGGCATGTGGGCTGCCACCTTAGCACGGCCTGATGAGTGGTGCCATGTCCATGCCCAGGATCTGACCTGGCGAAACCCTGGGCCGCCGAAGCAGAGCACACGAACATAACCACTTAGCCACGGGGCTGGCCCCTGAGTTTGCTTTTGTACCCAGCCTCATAATAATTGATTTTTAAACTGGAATATTTAGTCCATTTGTATTTAGCGTAATTACTGAGATACGTCAAGCTACATCTCATCTCATTTAGTGCTTTTTATCTCTTTTCTATTCTGTAAGTTTCTCTACCCTTTGTGGCATTTTTTAAATACCTGATATTATGTTTCATAACTATATTTTTACTGTACTAATTTAATATTTACTATTCTCTTACGTTAGTGGTTATCCTACAGGTTAAAAGTGAAAATTTCATTTATGAAAATCTAAAATTATTTGATTACTGAAGATGATTTGAGATAATGTGACCTCAAAATGCTTGATTTCTAATTTATTCTTCTCCTAACTTATATTCAATTACCTATATGCATTTTATCTATCTATATTGTTTAAACTGAACAAGATATTATTATTGCTTAAAATATTCAACCCTTATTATATTTATTTGCATGTCTTCAACTATGATTTTTTACAATTCCTTCCTGTGTCTCTGGTATTTGATCTGTGACAATTTCCTTGTTCTTTAAAATAGCCCTTTATAATTTCCTTAAAATGATTTTGTTGGTGATTAGTTCTCTCAGTGTTTATTAGTCTCAAAATGTCTTTTGCGTTCAATCTTGGATAATAATTTTGCTGGTCTTAAAATCCCAGGTTGGCATTTCTTCCCCCATAACATTGAAAATATATTTTATGGGTTATTTTATGTCCCCATAAAATAAAAAAATGAATAAAAAATAAAATTTGTATGTGAAGTGCCAGCCCCCAGTATCTCAGACTGTGGCCTTATCGGAAGATAGAGACTTATCTGGGGATAAAGATAATGTTAAAATTAGATCATTAGCGTGGACCATCCAATGTGATTGGTGTTCTTATTAAAAGGGAGAAATCTGGACATAAAAATACGTATAGAGGGAAGGTGATGTGAAGAAATATAGGGAGAAGATAGCCACCTACAACCCAAGGAGAGAGGCCTGGAATGGATCCTTACCTCACAGCCCTCAGAAGGAACCAACTCCCCAACACCTTGATTTTGGACTTCTAGTCTCTAGAACCGTGAGACAATACATTTCCGTTTTTTAAGCCGCCCAATGTTTGGTACTTTTATGGCAGTCCTGACAAACTAATAAATATCCCATTGTTCTCTTTAAGGTTTATGTTTAGAGGTCAGCATCAGCTTAAATACTGTTCTTTAGTAGTAATTTATCTTTATTCTCTGAGTGTTGCTCCCTTTTTATTTTGGTGTTTGGCGTATTCACTATGATGTTATTAGGTGATGAGATTTTTGGGGGGAGTGGACTTAGCATATATTGAGCTTCTTGAGTTTGTGTCTTCCATCATTTCATCTCAACTTTGCTTGTTTCATTTGTGCTCTCCTCTGTTAGAAATTCTCAGTAAATATATATATTAGAAGAACATGGATACTCAAGTGTTTCAGCAACTCTTTTTGAAAAGATTTTCCTTTCTCCATAAAATGGTTTGGCTTCCTTGTAAAAATATCAATTGACCATATACATATGCATCTATTTCTGGGCTTGCTGTTCTGATAATCTAATATATTACCTATTCTTATGGCAATGTCCCACTTCCCTGACCAATGTAGTTTTATAGTGTATCTTGAAAAGAAATAGTGTAAAATCCTTCAGTTTTGTTCTGTCTTAAATATTATTTTGACTATTCTAGATCATTTATCCTTTCTTAAAGATTTTTGAGTTAATTTATCAAAATTATATTTTATTGGACTTACATATTTCTTTTTTCTATTTTTTATTTATGTTTTTTGAAACTCTATTATTCAGTACTCTTATCATTATGAAGTAACTTTCATTATCTTCAGTAATCTTCATTGCCTTGAGGTTTACTTTGCTATTATTAATATAACCATTCCAGTTTCTTATCATTATAGTTTTTCTAGTCATATATTTTTACATATCTGAGTTTTCACATTGAAAGTGTATCTCTTATAAGAACTGTAAACTTTCAACTTATTTTTAAAATTTTTATTAAATATTTATTGCTTGTTTATGTTTAAAATGTAACTATTGATATGTTTCTATTTAAGCCTACAAATTTGCTGTCTCTTTTCTGTTTTTCGTCTCTCTCTTTCTTTCCTTTTATCCTCCAATCCTGCCCGTTTTGTCAACTGATTGCTTTTTGGTATTCTGCTTTATCTTCTCTATTGCCTTTTTAGCTAAGCTCATTTTTATTGTTGTACATGTCACTGAGGCTGGTTTTTTTTTCCCTCTGGTCTTTGTTTTCTCCATGTTTCACTTTGGATAGTTGTATGTACATCCTTTCAACTTCACTGATCCTTTCCTCTCCAGATTATAATACGCCAATTAAATTCATTCAGTGAATTTTGCACTTCAGATATTGGATTTTTTAGTTCTAGACATTCATTTATCTTTTTCATTTCTTCTTTATCAATTTTTATTTCTCTGCTGAGATTCCTCTTCTGTTTATTAATTATGTCCATATTTTCCTTACATCCTTGAACATTTTTATAATAAATTCATATCTTTGTTTGCTAATTCCAGCATTTGAGGCAAATCTGGGCCTGTTTTTATTGACTGACTTTCTCCTGGTTAGGACCATATTTCCCTTACTCTTCGTATGTCTAGTAATTTTTTGAGAAGCTGGATTTAGTTGTCTTCTTTTAAAGAATGTTTTTGATAGTAAGGAGACAAGTAGTTAATTTATTGGCGTATCAGCTTGATCCTGTTGAGGATGGATTGTAGACTTGTTAGGGTGGACCTACAGTAGCCTTTACTCCGGGGATAGCGTAGCTTAGCTCTGGGGTCTCCTCAGTGTGCAGGTTGTCTGGAGAGGTATCTACACACTAACTGGTTGGAAGTTGAACATCTGCTAGAGATTTACAATTTTTGTAAACTTTGTTAAACTTATATATACCTTAGTAATTCTTCTCGAATAATCATCATGTAATATCACCCTGTGTATGTACAGTATTTGGATAAAAACTTAAAAGCATCGCTGTGCAAATTTCTGGGTCTCCTTCTAAGCTCAGCTCCTTTTCTCCATTTACACTGTCCCTTAAGTTCTATCCATGTCAGCATTCCTGAAATCTGATTTCTCTTTCCTCCACCCACCAACACCACTGAGCTCTATTTCCCTGTGCTTTGATTTGCAAATGGTCCCCAGGAATAAACTTGAAATGACTGAGGAGTTCACCTTGTGTTTTCTTTTCTCAGGGATCACCACCCTGTTCTGCCTCTTGTCAAAAATATAAAAGACAATTGATCTATATTTTTGCCTAATTTTATAATTGTTTATGTGAGAGGGTAAGTCCAGAACTCATTTTTTTCATTATGGCCTTTCAGAGTATGTTGTCAATAGGGTTGTTAACCAATAATTCTTTTTCATTTAACTTCATTGCAGGATTATACCTTACTTTCAGAAACAGACTTGGTAATATAGTTTTCAGTGGTCTATAAAATAAAAAGTGCTATATTATTTCCAAATGAAAGTTGAGACAGTGACCAAGTGTGCCATATCTTTCCCTTTTTGCCACAACCTTGAAAGCGTGTGTTGAGATGGAGACTGCATCATTTGGGTCCCTGAGTGATTACTGTGATCAAAGCCCCCTGCTGACTCATGCTGGAAATTGGCATGAACAAGAAACAGTTTTGCTGGGCTAAATCACTCAAATTTGGGGGATTGACTTACTGCAACATAAACTAAATCATCTTTTCTGATATAAGAACTTTAATTCAAGTACCCCATGTGATCATTTCCCAGAAACCAAAGTTTGTTTAATGCTTCTTTGGGAATCAGAAATAATGCTTTACAAAGCAAGTAATTCTAAGAATTCCTTGTAATCACGAAAATAACCGTTAGCTATAACAAATCAATAGCACCATACAGTTGCCTAACAATATCACAATTTATTATGGTCAGATTATAAAAAAAACTCTATTTTATAATAAGATTGCTTCAGTTGTTTATCTTGAGGTTTATTCTTGTTTAGTGTTCAATTCATTGATTTATAACACCAAAAACAGGTTCTTCCTAAATGAAATTCAGAGACAAGACAATAAGGCTGACCATTGTTAAAAGGAAATATGAAACAGTTTTTATGTAAAATCCAAATATCAATAAGCACACTTCAATATTCTTCTTAAAAAGTATGAAAGGTAGTATAAATAAATACAGTAGACGTTACTCTGTAGAGAAGGTAGTAATTTTTTGATATTTTCAAGAATACAATTCTCTAGAATGGTTTCTGTGTAAGTTCTCTTACATTAGAAAAGTAAATACGTGTACTGTTAAGATGGCTTTCAGAATGATGTAGAGGTGATAAATTAATTGTTGAAGTAGTTAGTTTTTGAAAAGGGATAAAAATAATTTTGAAATTTGACAGAGAATTTATGCTTATTGGTATCCATAAGGTTGTATTATTAGTTGAATGCATCTGAAAATTGTAGTACCACGACTAACAAATTGTATTACATATAATTTAGAGGACATGGCATAAAAATATATTAGCAAACTGCACCAACTCATTTTTTATGCTTGTGTTTGGTATGTAACATGGATACATCTAAGATGTTAATTGTTATTTAAAAGCAAATGCATGTTAGAAAGGAAAAAAAAAAATGTATGAAGAATGTATACAAAACTACCCCGGTGGATGTGTCAAAATGTAGCAGAAAACCAGGGCAAGCCGGTGGATAACAAAGTGGGAAAAATTCTGAGTAGTTACTAGGTTTTCTTATGAAAAACGTATTAGAAATAAAAAGTAATAGGCTGAAATGGGAAAAATTTTGTCAGATATTATCAAGAAATGGCTTTTAAAATCCCATGTTCTACCCGTATAACTTCCATAAATTCTATAGCATCATTTTAGACATTATTAATGTCTGCTGAGAAGAAGTTAGGGAAAGAGAGATTACCAGAGGACACTAGGAATTTTTTTTTCTTCTCTCTCTCTTACAAAAGCACTTACCAAAAATGCAGTTATAAGCAATCTCCTCTCATTACTTAAGTATTCATTCATTCACTCACTCTTATATAATAATTCTATCAGACAATATTTATTTACTGCATGTGACATGCAATTTTTTTGTTTCTAGTTTTCCTTTACGCATTGAAAGAGCGTGAATGACCACGAAGTGTAAAAAATTTGGGGAGAATTATATTTCACCCACCAACTTTGTGCCATCCACAAATTTGAAATGCTGATATTTTATGTTTGTATACTATGTAAAAAACAGACTATTTTGCACATGTGTTGTTCATTTTGGCTCCTTAAACAAACAATAGGTGAAGGGCATCTGTTTTCATTTCTCTTATAAAACATGGTCAGTAGAAGTGGGTTAAACAGACGAATTTTACCTGGTCCTCTCAAAATTCAGAGAGGCCAGGCCCAGGAAAAAATACCATACTAGTTTATGAAATGACTGGCTAAGAATCATAAAAGTATTATTATTATTATTTATTATTATTATTATTATTTTTAGGAATCACCAAAGAGACCTAAGAACACAAGTGTAAAAGATTATATTTATACCATTAAGACTAGGTTTGTAATTGTCTAAGTAGAAATTTAGTTTGCCCAATACAAAGGCGATAACAGAATTTGCCCCGGGATATTATAGTACCCCTCCCCATAGCATCATTTCAGGAAATCTTAGAGCATATTTTTTCTTTTAGTTAAACACTGAAGAATTTTTTGTGGGGAGATGCAGTTAAAGGTGGAAGATATCTAGAACTTGTATTTTATAAAGATGGGCATGACAGAGAGGGAGGGAGGAAGAGAAAGAGAAAGAGAGAATGCATGGAAACTTAAAGAAGACAAGAGAGAAAGAGTGAAAAATATGCAGTTAAAAGAAACCCCACTCCAAATTTATAAACTGTTTAACCTGGGTGTGGTGGGTAAGTAATTTATTGATTCATACAATGGGAAAATTTAGGGCTAGATTAATTTTCTCTGTGACTGAATCGAGTTGTTTAGGCAATTATTCAGGAGTATCTCTCTGTCCTTCTCTTTCTCTTTCTGTTCCTTTCTCTCCTTTTCATTGATTGGCTGAATTCTCAGGCAGACATTTGCTATGTGGGAGTATAGCTAGCCTTAAAAGCTACAAGTTTATGTTATGCTCAGTGTCTATTATCTGAAAAGAAGAATGTGCCTCTTTTTCAAAACTTAGAGCAAAAATCAGGAGGGTGTTTGAATCATGTGCTTATGTGTGAATTAATTGCTTTGGTCATAGAGAATAACACCCCTATGAGAACTGGACCAGTTCTAGAGAGAGAGCCCCACAGGCCCGCATGGACTGACTGTGGGGAGCATAATGTCAGTAAAGGAGACTGAGGAGCACTGACTTAACAGAGATGTTTACTCCAACAGTAATTGGGGAATTATAAAATCGAAACCATAGTGACATACATTTTACACACTTAGAGTGGCAAAAATTACGAAGTCTCGTAATGCTGAGTGATTGCAATGATGCAGAGCTAAGGAATTCTTATACTCTGCGGCAGGAATGTTAATCAATACAACCTGTTTGGAAAGCAACTTCCTCTTATCTAGTAAGTTTGACCTACATTCTGGGCTATCCAACTCTCCGCCACCTAAGTATAAGCCCTAGAAAACTCTTGTCTGAGTGTAAAAGAAGACTTGTAAAAAAACATTTATAGCATTGTTGTTACTGATTCTGATATCCCAGAAACAATCTACAACATTATCAGTGGAAAATGGATCACTAGCTTGTGGTATATCCATATGACAGAACATAGCAGTGAAGACGAATAAACCAAAGCTACATGTATAGAAATTAATGTATCTAATACTGTATGAAAAAAAAACTAGTCATTGAAAAATACAAGTAATATAAAGGTGTGTGTATAGACACACACACAGTAGGTACATATATGTATAATTCAAGACACGTGAAACTAAGAAAAATGTTTTTTTTTAAAGATTTTATTTTTCCCTTTTTCTCCCCAAAGCCCCCCCAGTACATAGTTGTATATTTCTCATTGTGGGTTCTTCTAGTTGTGGTATGTGGGACGCTGTCTCAGCGTGGTTTGATGAGCAGTGCCATGTCCGCGCCCAGGATCCGAACCAACGAAACACTGGGCCGCCTGCAGTGGAGCGCGCGAACTTAACCACTCGGCCACGGGGCCAGCCCCAAGAAAAATGTTTTTTAAGGATTCATACAAGAGTAGTAAAATTATAAAACGGGAGTGACAAAAACTCACTTGAGGATAATGTTGACATCTTGAGCTCCCCCGGATGAAGGGAGATGTGATTAAGGAAAGACTACACTGCGGTTTCACCTATGTTGGTGACAACAGCTATTTCTTCAGCTAGGTGGTGGCAGGGAGCCTCCGACAGGGATACGAAGGTGAATGTAGACTCAGAGTTCGTATCGCTACTTTATTTGCTGGAGGAAGAATGGTTACTCATCCAATTCCAAAAAAGAAGACAATTCCTGTGCGGAAAAAGAAACAAGGATTGGTCTCTGGCAGGATCCTATGAGGACTGCAAGTGCTGAAGGCTCAATATCTCTTCTTCTGAGAGGAGCCTCCCTTGCTGGCCCTTGGTGACCCAGCTCTCCTTCTGACTCTTCTCCTCTCCCCGAGGATGCTTAGCATACTCTTCCTCGTGTGAGTTTTTAGTGCCACCCATAATGTAACTAAAGCAAAGTACAGTGCTTATTTCTATTTGTATTTCATGAAAGCAGCTTATTTTGTTTTGTTTCAAACTTGGTTTTGTTTTTTTTGAGCCCATGATAATTCTAAATTAGGAATTTCAGAACACTGAATTTAGTTAACTGTATTGAAGCTTGGTTTTGTTTTTCTCATGGGAATTTCCGATCTTTTAATAATACTTTTGTTCCAGATCTTGAAAATATTGACAGACATATAAAATTAGAGTTATATGGGAAGAAAGGATCCATCATGATATGCTCGAGGAAAACACACCGGAGATAATCAGACATATTCATTTTGATCTTTGCCTTGTTTTCTTTAAATTAGGACTAAACAGTGCCAAGAAACCCCATGGAAATATATTTTTTGAGCGCTTTAGAGACTTTTATTGAAGAGAATTTTCCAACTCATGTGTTTGACTAATTTAATGTAGAAAATGCAAAGACAGTAAAGAAATTATTAAAGCCTTTCTACTTGTCAGCAAAACATGCCTTTGGCTACTAAATATGACTGTAAGAATTGTGAACGTTCCAGAAAGGCAATGGAGCGATCTCTGGGGGGAACAAGAAACTGGTTGTTGTTTTTGTTTGTTTGCTTTTAAAGAATATATACAGAATATATATAAAGAATGTATAAGAATATATACAGAATGTATATAAAAGAACCAGAGAAAATATTTGGCTGTATGTTAGATACTTTATTCCTTTTATGGAATGTATTATTTTGCTTACATGTTTTCTCTCTCTTTCCTGCCAATTCTCTTCACTTGTTCTATTCCTGACTGCCCTTTGATTTTGAAGTTGCTGACATGAGCTTCCTCAGAGATATTCCTAAGGAAGCATTTAGTCTTCCTACATCACTTAGCAAGTCGGTGTTTAAGATGACTAATAAAATATAGAACTGCCTGGATAATTCCACCTCCCATGATCTATTTGCTCGGGAATCAGAGCTTCCTACCAAGAATCGTTCAGGCATTTTGCCCTCCTGCAACTCTGGAAGCATCACTGGGTGAGATGAAATTGAACTGGACATTACTGCCCCTCTGAACAACTGGATCCTGACTTGACTCAACCCAGAGAATATGTGATACTCGGAACATGAAAAACAGAAAAAGACACCCCGAAGCATGTTAGGATATAGTAAATTCAGTTTCATATAGCCTAATATATTAACTTTAAATATAAACATTCACAACAAAGCAATATATGTCCAATTACATATATTTATTATTTTCCATTTACAGAAAAGAAAAGCAGTGTATGGAGCACAATATACTCAAAATTATTTTCTGATTTAAAATGTTTATTTACTATCAATGCATTGCTAATTGCTTGCAATTTTGCCTCCTGTAATTATACTAATATGTTGAATAAAGTGTAATCTGCAGTATTAATTTATAAATCTATTTTTTCAATTGGATGATTCTACATGCATTTATTTATGGCATAGATGCGTCTCTTCTATTCTGGGTGCATAAATATTTTCTTATTTGCTGTTCTTTATTTAAATTTAATGAATTAAGATTGCAACTCATGTTGCCATACCAACTCTACTAATATTTCTCATAGTTTATGTGACACACAATATAGCAATTTTATGTTAATAAAGTATCTCCCATATAATGACATTAAGTATTACGCCAAGAAAAGTCTTACTGGTATGTGTACATATAATGTGTATGTATGTGCTTGTATATAATACATTTATATGTGTTTATACATATATACAGTAATTGAATGCACTTTGATGTCATTAAATCAGTGATACATTTTGTGGATCAATTCACCCAATAATTAAGTATATTTGAAGGAAGAAACATAGTATACATTTTAAGGTTTTATGTGTATAATATCTATAATATCTTTCAGGTGGTTCAGACTTAATGTATGCTTGGGTGTCTTGAAAATAGATTGAAACACAGAGGCCTCAAAACTCAGAAGTTACATTTATCCACACATTGGCTTTTTGAACATCATCCAGTTGGGTTACTATGGTTCAAAGATTAAAAGCACAATATTGGAAGGATAGACCAGGATTAGAAGAAAACACACTCAACTGAATACAGGCTGCCGAAATATATTTGAAGATCAAATGCAATGACTGTGACCAAGAACAATATGTCTGCCATGGTTTCTCTAATACTGTCATTAAATTCCATAAGGATAGTTCTTTGCTTAAAAAAAAAATTTACAAGACAATAGATTTTAAAATACAATTCACACTGTTTTGAACTTGACATCCACAAGATTAACACCAGTTTTATCTTATTTAGCATTGTCCCAGTTGAAGCTTTTCAAATTTTATGTGTGGACCTGAAAACATGTAGGTAGTTTCAGAATATAAGAAAATTATACATCTTATTTTCAGAGCAATTATCTCTCACGTTATCAGAGTTTGGAATTAATTTTCCTTTTGTCAAGACCACTTTAGAAACTATGGAGATGGGAAGGTGTAAGTTACTAAAGCCCATGGGGTAGAATTGGGAGGAGGGCTGAGATGGGGTTGAGGACAAAGGAAAGGGACAGAAAGCTAAAGTCTAGTGCTCATTCACCCACCTAACATTCTTCTGCTAAGTGCCCACTAGAAACCAGACACAATTTTAAAGTTGGAGGATATTTTGGAATACAAAGATGATCTCATGTTTTGAATTTCAGAGGGTCGTATATTTAACAAATGATAGCAGTACATTTTCTTAGTCCGTTCGAGCTGCTATAACAAAATGACATAGACTGGTTGGCCTCAACAACAGAAATTTATTTCTCGTGGTTCTGGAGGCTGGATGTCCAAGATCAAGGAGCCAAATGACCAGTGTCTGCTGAGAGGCTGCTTCCTGGCTTGCAGACAGTTAGCATTTTATTGTTTATTCACTTGGCAGATTGCAGAGAGAAAGAAAGCAAGCTTACTTGTGTCTTTTTATAAGGGCACTAATCTCATTTATGAGGGCTCCACCCTTATGATATAATTACCTCCCAAATGCCTAATATCATCACATTGGGGGTTAGAATCTCAACATATGAATTTCAGGCACACAGAAACATTCAATCTATAGCATATGTAAAGATAAAAAAAGAAGTATGCAAAAGTGTCATATGCCTAGATCCCTGGCTGGGCTGGATTGTGCCTGATGAGAGTTTCTGATGTTGATAGCAAAGGAGAGATGTTCAAAATCTTAACAAGAGGGGAAGATATAGATCCACATAACAAAAGAGACAAATTGATGTTCTGGAAATAACAATTCCTCAACCTCTGACCAGTTTAATCTTCTTGTTGAAGCCCTCTTAACTCTCAAATTAATTATGTTTTCCAAATATGTGAGTAGATTAATGTACAAAATCGTCCAACAGATTGGAAATAGATTTCCAATTTCATGATGTAATTACATTCGTTTAATACTATATTTTAACTAAATCAAGAAAATTATTGGTTAGAAGATACATTGGGGAGTACTAAAAAGAACAAATGTAGCTATTTGCAAGATTGATTGTAATACGGCTTCACAATCAGTGATAGTAGAGGGGGAACAAATTTCAATATTAGAATCTATGAAATGTAGAGTGAGTAAAGCTTCACAACTGAATAATGCTTTATAAGTATCTTGTGATGAGGAAACGGTGGGTCCTAGTGTCTGTGTGCAGAGAGAAAACATGAGAGCCATTCAGTCCACAAGTATTTATTGAGCACCCAGCCTGTGCCAGGTATAATGCCAAGTCTTCGGGTTGCAACCAAGAACAAACCAGGCATTGTCTCTACTTGTGTATATGCAAAGTTTTTAACTGGCTAAACCCACAAACCTTATTAGGACTATGCCAGGCATTTAGAGACTAGATCTATGCCCAACCATCCTAGCCCAGCAATACTCTATCAAATTAGACAGCCTCTTGAAAAGGATAACAATTAAAAATATGATCCAGGTGTAAAACACTGCAGAGATTCACAAAATAATATATATATTTCTCTTCTTTTTCTAATAAAAAATACATGTTAATGGTTTCCTGTCTACCAGTTTCATTTTCAAACCTTTCCTCTGATCATAGGAGCTGATGCTGTGGAAGCTCAGTGTAAAAGATTTGAAGTGAGAGCGAGTGAAGATGGCAGGGTGCTGTTTTCTGCAGATGAAGATGAGATTACCATTGGGGCTGAAAAGCTGAAAGTTACAGGTACTGTAGATTGACATCTTGGCACATTGTTTACTCCTTGAAAGAATATGCAACTGAACAAGAAGCTACTTTATAAGATGTATGATTCCATGGCTAAAATTGAGTCTTGCATAATATCACGATATTGCATCATTTGAGTTTTGAATAGTCTTCAAATATGAAGGTACTGGTTGTGGTTGCAGAAGAGAATGTAAATATTAGCCTTAGTGATATAAAAGTAAAGCTGTGTGTCTCCGGTGGGGATAGATGGAGGGAAGTGGGTATGAATGGTGGAAGAAAAAGTAGAATGCAGACACTAAGGCTGACTAGAGGTGGTAGACAAAGAACATTTAGAGAGGTTATTTAAAAGTAAAAGATATGCAAAAGAAGAACTGAAATGTAATTATCAACTTTAAAATGAAGTAGAGGGGAAAGGTTATAATCACAAATAAACTAAATTCTCGCTCTTTAAGGGATATAATTACCCTCAAAACTATGTAAATCAAGAAATAGTGCTAATCACACATTATTTAGAAGTTATTAAAGTCATTATTTTAATATAAAGGGCATTAAAGTCAACTACCAGCTGAAATTAAAAAGCGAAAACAGAAACAAAATAGTTAAAAGCAGCCTGGGAGTGGGACTAATTGATGAAGACTATTTTAAGCACAATCTTTTTTGAATTACTTGATTTGCAACCATGATACATATTATGTTGACAAATATTTTAAAAGTACCCAAGGAGGCCTATATTTAAGCAAAAAACAAAAAGGAAAAAATGAAATACGTTTGACTTAGTGTTTCCCAAACGCTTGAGTTTGGGAATACCTCATGGGATATTGATCATATCTATTGAGGTCAAACTGAGGCCTCTGGGCAATGTGAGAGCAGTCAGCACGGTAATTAAAGAAAACAGGCTCTGCTTTCAGGCTGTTTAGGTTGAATCCTGCCTCTGCTCTTTGATATTTTAAATAAACTCTCTGTGCCTCCAATTTTCCTTCATCTAAACGATTGAGATGATGATGACTTTAGTGCTTAAATTACACTAGTGCGCGTGTGTGCCTATGTGTGCATGTGTGTGTTCAGAATGTCCTTGACACATAATGAAGACATTGTAAAGGTTAACTCTTCATTTTTCTTAACAAAGAGAATACTAATATTGTTAATGGCCCAGATATGAGAGCCTGTGTGGATTTCAAGAAAGGTGTACTATTAAATGGCAATGGAATTCAACAAAGATTGTTGAATGGGGATCTTCACTGGGCATCCGTGGGCTCGGCCACAACCCACTACCACCATCCCTACTGTCGTCCATGACCTCATTTCTCTCATGAGAGTATCCTGTTGAGAAGCTGGAGCTTGCACCATCGAGTTGGTGTTTGGAGTGGTCCTCACGACTGCCCATTTGACTCATTTCTTTTTCTCTCTTAAGACTCCTGGAAAAAGTCAGGAAAGGAGGCATGCATGTGGGGCAAAAATTGACTTTCTTGAGTTGGGGGACAGGGCAATAAAAGCTTGAGGGTTTTTTGTTGGCACAAAGCACAGACAAATCGGAAAGGACATTGACTTTAGGGCCCTTGGCACTAGTATTTTAGTTGCTGGTTGGTGGGCAAGTGAGGAACTCAGACAGAAATGCACTCGGGGATTAAGCAGATACAATTTCAATATTTAACAGTCTTTGAACCTTGGTGTTGCCTATTGGCTTTCAGCTTTGATATCAACATAAACCTGAGATAGCTTTTAGGATATTACATGCTTATCCAAAAATTGCTTCATCCATATTCACATGTTCCCATTGTGTGCTTTGCACTCATAAGTGAAGGGAAGTTCTAGAGCTCTTGACAGTTTTTATGATCTCATGGAATTTTAACTTTCTCTGATGTTTTTATTACCTTGACTTATCTCATAGCAGTTGTAGTGAAGTGCTGTCTTCACAAAACTAGACTCATTAACTAGATTTTTAAAATTTTTTGTTGAGGTCAGTGGATAATCACCTTTATTTTCCTCTTTTTCTTGGTAGCCTGGCTGCCATCCTTGAACTGTTAATTGGACTATTTAATCAGGGGAGAAAGTGCTCCCTGAAAAATCTAAGTTTTTCTGCATTTCAATTAACCGCCTTCAAGCAGTCACCTATGCTAACTTAACCACTCTTTCTCCTTCTCTCCAGCTCTGTGCATGAGTGAATGTGTGTGTGTGGTGCTGCGTGGTATGTGTGAATACATAGATAAATATGTATGTCTCACTCTGGCTTTCTTTTTCTATTTCTCTATCTGTCTCAAATATATACGCATAGCTTTGTGTTTATTCTTCACAATACTCTTGATTGATCTATATTTTCCAATTACCTCAGACAATTAATCCGTTTTACAATAGGGATGTATACCATATTATATAAAAGATCTGAAATAATAAAATAATATAATTTTGAGGTCATAATTGCAGAATCCAGGCAGATTTCTATAAAGGGTTGAAGCACGACATTTAGGATGAAAGAAACACCAAAGAACTATGAAAATGTATGTAGCGAACAGCAGTGAATTTTACCTGACGTGGATATACAAGAGACTCCACATTGTTAATAAATAAATGCTAAGCTGGGAAATATTTTAATTTGATTAGAATTTCCCCCAGTGCCCAGTCACATTTCTGTTTCTCACAGAAGAGCTTATATACCCACAGACACGCACAGAGACAAACACACATCCATACACACACACTCTCAAATTCCTGCTAGGTCCTTCCTCCTTCACCAGAATACACATATTAACTTTATAGCAGCTTTATTCCTTCTTGTGGTATTTCTAAAATAAAGGAAAATAAAGATATCAAAGGCAAATATAATTTAAAACTTCACATGCTTGGAGGAGAAAATTTTGCATAGTGTAGCGTCCAATTTAAGGGCCCTGGGATTGATTAGGAACCTCACATATACTTTAAAGCAGGGCCTGAATCATTTGACAATAATGCTGCAAAAAAGACACTGACTCAGGGCGCTGCATAGAAATTAGGGAGCTGTGCTGACAAGACTTCAAAGTTACATGTGACAAGAGATCTGTGTGAGGTTTATTCTAGAATTTTAAATTTGGGGCACCAAATTTTCTATTTAAGCAATATCTATAGGAATTAAAATGGATCCTTTCTGGCTTTATACTTTATGAACAATGGTATTTTGTGCATGGACTTCCCTTGCAGGGTGACAGAAGTGGATAAATTTATTTAGACAATGAGTGTGTCTATACCCCTGAGGCAAAATCGTTTATGACTAAAATTATTCATAGATCTAATGTGGCTCAGGATATTTGCATTTACCCTACTTAGAAAGTAGCAGGAATTTACCTAAAACATTTAAATAATCCTAGGGTGCAGGAAGATAGAAATAAAATAGCAAATGGTTACCTGAACACCACCGCCCCTCATTGTCCCATCGCCATGATAAGCAATCATATGCTTAAAATTTGTTATTTTTTACTCTTGATATTACTTGACTTGGTCACTATTGTTTTGCTTAAATCTTAATTTGGATATGCTTATGTGAACTTAACATGCCCTCTCTACATCAACGAATATATAAGAGTTTTACACTTTCGCTCACATACGCATATTTGAAAACTTTATTTTTATTTTGTATTCCCTAATATTGGTCAAAGATATTAAGATATTAGTGAATGCAATTATCTTTTGAAACCAGGTAAACAAATAAAAAATATAAACCTTTACACTCAGAAGACTCAAATTTGCTGCCTTCAGACAGCATCAATCAACTGCAATTTGTACTTTCATTTGTATTCCAAGTAGTATTAACTTAGAAAACAGCATGGAGTATAAGTATTTGACTTTATAAAGTGAAAGACTTTAGCCCTGTAGAATACCTTCATGATAAATTAAAAGCTATTAGTTGGACTTAGAACTCTCTGCTTTGCCTTTGAAAGAACAGGAGAAAAAAGCTAAATGTATGAGAAGGAAGGATATCTCTCTTTTCCAGGCAGTAGAAATTAAAACTGGTAATCTACAAGAATCGTGAATCCCAACCCTGCTTCTACTCTGTGCCCTACTGTTTGCTTGAAAGCAAAGAGTCTCACTCCTTTGTCTCTCTTCTAATTAAATGATTGGAAAGATAGACAAGTTTCAGTGCTTGTTTGACAAGAGAAGAAAGGATTTTCCGAAGAGCTGTCTTTTAAATTAAACACCATGCTTCTGCATTGAAATCAATATTTTCTGGTTTGTTTTTATTAGTTTGTCTTCTACATCCTTGTTCTTGTCTGTTAAATTGGCACACTGTGATGGGGTCAGCTTTGGAATGAACCTTTCCATTAGGTAGGACCATTGTTCCTCCCAGCTGTCCAAATGCCAAGAACGTGGTAACGCTCCGCCAACAGGACGGAGCTCTTTGGTCTGAATTAATGTGATTAGGTCAGGTGCTGAGGAAAGTGATGTGTGATCTCTTAATTTTCTCTGGTGTGGCATTTTAAGTCGGTAGACTTGGGGAAATCACTCACTTCCGTTTTCTAGTTGCTTTTTAGATTTGCTGAGGATAAAGATTTTAGAGACAATAAAAGCTAGTACCACTTTACCTTCCTCCCACATCTCCAGGTTAAACCGATTGCAGGTTTTTAAGTGTGTAAATAATTAATGTGCCATCTTCAAAAATTAAGCTGTTTCCTCTGAGTACTTTACTGACCCCTTGGCTTATTTTATTTTTCATAACTCTCATTGAAATGTTTCCTACTTTTGTTAAAGCAAAACTTCCTGAAAATATAATTATATAACAGAAATGTGAAGAAAGTTGTAAAAGAGGACAACTCCTTTAAAACAGATGGGGTGGGATGTTTGGATCAACATCTTCTCTGTGTATTGGTTTTAAAATTTGCCATTGATGTTTACATTTTTTCTATAGCTATGGGCCTCAGACGCACATAATATCTCAGAGATAATTTATCTTTCCATTGTGTAAATGAACAATTTGATTGCTTATATATCATGATGAAGTTTAAAAAATACATTCCTTATAGAATGTGGTGTACTAGAATTGTTTGCAGTTTCTTTGTTTCTTTGCTACTGGCAGGAGCCGGTATTTGCTCCTAGACGCTGTCCATATTCCTTCTCATGCTTGCCAGGAGCCCTGCCTCCAGGAACACTGGATTCAGTCCCTCTCATGATTTAAATCTCTCCAATTTCCCCTTTTGTTGCATCTCTCTTATTTTCTTTTCCGCCAACAGCTGGGAAAATGTTATCAGCTTTTAATAGCCGATATGACAACATTGCCTTATTACATTATCCAGACACCTGGATAATCCAGGATAATCTCCTTATTTTAAGGTCAGTTGATTAGTAACCCTAATTACGTCTGTAAAATCCTTTTTGTCACATAACACGTTTACAGTCTCCAGGACTTAGGGCATTAACATCTTTGGGTTGTCATTATTCTGCCTGCCATATGATGCAAATAATGGACTCTCTCTAAGCCTTTTCTTTTCCTTCTTTAAATGAGCATTATAAGAATTATCAACCACTTAGAATTTTGTTGCCAATAAAAGTATATAAGAAAATCACTTAGGACCAACCTTGGCACAAATTTGGTGTTGATAAATACCATTTGCACTATATAAAGTCCACTACTGTTCGTCTTATTTGTTTGATATTTTTCACATAAATACTTGTAAAGGAAAATGAAAGATGTCAGACAATGGATGAAGGAAGAAAACAAGAATTGAAAATAGATGAAATGGGAGTTGTATGTTCAATATTAAAAATGGAAAATTGTACACTTTAGTAGAAATTTAGAGATATTTCATATAGGTTCCTTAGGGCTTACAAATCTGCAACCCTCTAGGCCATGTTGTTGCCCTTCTGCGTAAGTTTGAGGCTGTCACATACCATCATGTCTGTATTCCAGCATGGAAAGAGAAAGCAGGGGGAAAAGACTTCTGTTACATTATTACAATCTGGAAATAGCACTCATCTCTTATATATACTGTTGGTCAAACTTTAATCTGATTATTTGTAATGGCAAGGATAGCAGAGAAATGATAGCTCTAACTGGTGGCTATGTTTTGTATTAAAACTTGGGGTGGGGACTTTTATTAATGGCTTAAGTGAGAAAATGAACCATTTCTACCACAGGAAGTGATTTAATAATGTGGAATTCTAGTATGTAACTTCAAGGGGAAGGAAAGAAAAAATGCCTAGTGTTAATATACCACCCATTAGACAACATCCTCCTGCAAAATTACCCTTAAGTTTGCACTCTTCTACTATCCCTAGCAATCTCCCTGATCCCATTATATTTATTGCAGAAGACTCCTGTGCATTTGATTCCGACATACCTATTTTCTAAAAGGTATTGCTGTCATGTCATTCAGGAGTTCCAGACCATGTCTTCACTCCCTTTTGTCATCTTACTCAAACTCCAGTATCAAGATACTTAAAAACTTTAAGCGTTTCTTTCCAACATACACACTCTAGTTTGATCAGTCAACTCACTCAATTTCCCATCTCTTTGCACCTTGGCATGCTTGAAGTCAAGGACTGAGTTCCAGAGAGTTAAAGTTGAAGTGGAAAATTTTGCTTTCAGGCAACTCAGATGTTGAGAGCCAAATGAAAAGAGTCAAGTCAAAATCAATAGAGGAATTCTGATGTTGAATTACTGGGGGAATTTGCAAACAAACATCAAGTCTGGAAGATTAACGGCTGAGGCTAATTTGGAGATTGAGACAATATTTTAGAGCAAGATGGAGACAAAATTTGTGAGAAACCAAGTTAGAAACAAACAATCCTGCTGCCTTGTGTTAGGGGTAGAAAATAACCTTGAGCATTTGCATCTCCATTTCTGGTTCAAAGGCCTGTAGTTATAGGTGTAGAAGGATAACCCAAGATGATGCCAAGATTGACGGCAGATAGACCATCTTTCCTTCCCTCTTTCGTTCCTCCGTCCCTCTGTCCCTCCCTTCTTCCTTCCTTCTTTCCTACCTTCCTTCCTGGAAAGCAGGCAGCCAAGGGCAAAAACAGGCCAGTGGAAGCAGGAGCTAATATGTGAAGGGTGCAAAGACAGGTCAGTGGCATTTAGGGGTTGCGCAAGGATGGTGTCACTTCAGCTTGAGAAGGAAGCACGGCAGGGACAAGGGCGCGAGTGAAGAAAGCATCAGTAAGATGTGAAGGTCTGTCAGGTTCATCAATTTAGCTATGGGGGGGGTGAGCAAATAATTAAATATGTTGAAAATAAGAGGAGATAGGGTTCTCACATATGGAGAAGGGTAGTACAGATATGGAGAAGAATAAAACTAAAATGAACTCTGTCGAATTGGAAGTTCTGATGTGAACTCGTGGTTTTCAGCACATAAAAGTAGATAAAGACATATACATGGACATGGGAGTGAATATGTGCTTGTTACATGTATAGATATCCATTTCCTAGGCTGTCTACAGGGGTGGCTGGAGAGCGGCAACTACAGTAACACTGAGCACTAGTTCTCAGATCTTGTTTGAAAATGCCTTTCTCCAATAAAAAAAAATTAAGGACTTCTGGACAAAATACCTGATACTAAAGCTAGACCAGGAAAATTTAAGTAAGATGTGCCTTTCTTGTGCCAGAAAACAAGGAAATGTTCAATTAAGGATGGGAACATGTCAAAATGACACAAGAGCCATTTCTAAGAGGCTCTCACAGGTACTTTGAGCATCAATACGTATAAAGATAATGATAAATTTGACTAATTGAATAAATTGGGAATTCTATGAATGCATATTGATATAAATAAATAAATAAGGAGAAGACAAATGTCTTTCTTACAGTGGAATGCTAACTAAAAATATAGAAGTAATTAAGGGATTAGAAAAGTGCCATTTGACAATCATCAGAGTAATCATTATTTCAGACAAAAATTTCAGTGGATAGTAAAACGGTGAGAGAAAATGAGATGACGCTTGAATTTTAGATAAGCTCAAAGCATATTTTTTCAAAACATTAATTTTAAACGTAGAACAAGTAACTTCACAAGAGTAAACTCTGGCTGTCACCATCTTACTCAGCTAGTGAAAAGAAACACCATGAGTCAGGGGACACGTGGACATTGTGCAATACCAGATAGGCTGTAACAAGAAGAAAGATCACTTCTATATGATTTCAAACAAAAATGCATAATCTGAGTTTAGTCATGAGGAGACGTAGCACAAACCCAAATTGAGAGACATTCTACATAATATTATGGTCATGATGAAATCAGGGGAAAACTGAGGAAATCTTAAAGGAAAATGGAGATATTTGCCAGCAGTATACCACACGAATCTAGACTGCATCCTTTGTCTACAGGGTACATTACTGGGAAAAATGATGTTCTAGTTATCTATTTTTGTGTAACTATCCAAAACTCAGTGCCTTTAAAACAATGATAGCATTTATTTTGCTCACAACCTACAGTTTGGGCAGGGCTCAGTGGGGAAAGCTGTTTCTACTCCACCTGGTGACAGCTGAGGCAGCTCAACGTCTGGAAGCTGGTATCATGAGAAGGCTCACTCACTCATGTGCCTGGAAGCTGATAATGGTTATCATCAGAGACCTTAAATAGGGCTGCCTGCCAGTACACCTACAGGTGGCCCCTCCTTGTGCCTCAGTTTCCTCAACTTCATGGTGCCTGGGTTTGAAGAGAAAGCTCTCAGAAAGAGTCAGGAAGACACTATCAAATTTTCTGAAACAGCCTCCACCATTTTATGAAAGGAGTGTTAGAGAATTTGCAGACACGTTTTAAAACCAATCACGTTTAGCAAAACTTGAATGGGGCCCCTGATCAAAGGATATATAAGGGTTTTTATAATTTAAAAAATTTATACTCATGACTTTTCTCTAGGCTTAAAATGGTTTCAAATAAAAAATATAAATCTGAACATTATAATTAGTAAACCACAGGTAACATTTTTCAGAATATAGAAAAGTCTCTACATGTGTCTTGGTCAGCTCAGGCAGCTATAACAAAATATCACAGACTGGTTGGCTTAAACAATAGAAATTTATTTTCTCACAGTTCTGTGGGCTGGAAGTCCAAGATCACCGTGCCAGCATGGTTGGGTTCTGGTGAGAGCATTCATCCTGGCTTGCAGGTAGCTGCCTTCTCACTGTGTCCTTACATGCGGAGAGAGAATGAACCCTATAAGGGCACTAATGCCACTATGAAGGCCCCACGCTCTGACCCTATCTAAACCTAATTATCTCCCAAAAGCTTTATCTCCAATTACTATCACACTGAGGATTAGGCTTTCCATATATGCATTTTGAGGGGGCAAAATTCAGTCTATGGCAACATGGTAAATTATTTTGTTAAATCTTGAAAAAAATCAAGTATATAATATTAAATTTCAATTCTGTGAAGATCTTTATATAGGGAAATAAAATTGCATAGTGTAAATTTGTAGCTTTCTGATGCTGTGGCTTTCATACAGCAGTAGATCTCAGAGAATCCAGACACAGCAATGACCATGTGGTCCCTTAGCCTATTCCTTTTGAGTATCAATGGCTTCTGTGGGGTTTTATAGTAGCTGGATTGAAAATAGTGGAAGACTGCAGTCCCTGTTGAGGGGAGAAATGCAGGCCTTTGTGTTGTTGATTGAAAAAGGATGTTGCAGTTTGAGTCCATTTCATTTCTCCTTTTGTTCTCTTTCTCAGTGGTAGTGTCAAACTTCTGGCCACCTTACTCTCTGGGATCATCATTTAATTACTGAAAATAGAGTCTCAATTCTGATTTCTCTGGTCAGATTAGATAACTCCAATTCCTTTAACCTTCCCACTCATGCTCACAGTTAGGCTGGAGATCACTTTTTGACAAGGTCAAAACTGTTGTCAGGAAGAACTTTTGGATAAGCTTAAACGTCAGAGTAAGTGCTCGGGTTGACGTCCCAAAATTCTCACTTTAGGAGAAAACTTACTAATTGAACACCAATTGTAAACTTTTATTTTGAAGTAGTTATAAGTTCACATACAGTTTTAAGAAATAACAGAGTGATTCCATGCAACATTTACCTACTTCCCCACAAAGGTAATGTAGGGGAGGAAGACATTTCCTCTACCCTCTCTGGGTTCATCTGACCTGAGAACGAATTAAATTCACATGAGACAGAATAGCAGGAGAAAAGTTAAACAAAGCTTTATAACATGTATACAGGGGAGGCTCAGGCAAGCTGAGCAACTCACCAAAATGGCTGAAGCCCCCACCTTAAATACCATCTCCAGCTAAAGACAAAGGAGGATGTTGGGGGTGGGGGGAGTCAGTTACAGGAGGTTACCAGAAACAGGAATAAGATTATTATGCAGATTATGTCCTTGCCTTTGGCATTGATTAAGAGTTTCTAGAGATAAGGTCATCCCCTTTCTTCTTCCTGGTACAGAGAGGGAGGTATCTTTACAGATGGAGATTTCCTTTACAATGCAAATGTCTCTTACAAAGGGTAAATAAATTCTACTTTCAGTTGTTTTCCTGTCTGCAAAGTAACCAGCCTCAAATAATCATCATGCCAAAGAGACATATCTTGGGGTGGCCAATTCCAGGCCCCCACAGTAACATCTTGCAAAACTATAGCATATTATCACAACCAGGATATTGACACTGATACAGTCAAGATAGGGACAGTTCCATCAGCACAGCGATCCATTATTGCTCTTTTGAAACCACACTCACCCTCAGTTTAACCCCTGGCAATCACTTATCTGTTCTCCAATTCTATATTTTTTCTCATGTTAAGAATGTTATGTATAGAAGCATTCAATAGTGACCTATTGAGATTGCTTAGTTAATTTTTTTTACTCAACATAATTCCCTGGAAATTCATTTAAGTTGTTGTATATATCAATAGTTTCTTCCTTTTTATTACTGAGTAGTATTCCACAGTATGAATATATCATAGTTTATTTAACCATTCACCCACTGAAGAACATTTGAATTGTTTAGGTTTTGCCTATTATGAATAAAGTTACTATGAACATTTGTGTATAAGATTTTATGTAAACATAAAGTTCATTTATCTGAGATAAATGTCCAAGAGAGCAATTACTGGGTGATGTGTGGGTGTATATTTTGTTTTATAAGAAACTGCCAAGCAGTTTTACAGAGTAGCTGTAACGTTTTATATTCTTTCCAGCAATGTATGAGTAATTCAGTTTCTCTCACTCTCCTTTAACTTTGATGTTGTCATTCTATTTTTATCTAAAATCTGTGTGGTGACATGGTGATAGCAGTGTAGTGATATTTCCTTGTCCTTTTAATTTGCATTTCTCTAATGCCTAATGATGTTGAACATCTTTTCATGTGTTTATTTTTCATCCATATATCCACTTAAGTAAAAAAGGTGTTTCTCAAACAAAAGTTTTGAAAAAGAAAATAAGATGTTCAGATCCTATGAGGTTCTTCCCAGTCTATTCCAATATTAGGGATTTTATATATGGTTTTCTTGTAAATAATTTTTGACATTACTTAGATCATATGTGTTTCCTGATTGCATAGGCATATTGAAAACTCTCACAAGTCATGAGCATTCCCAAGAATATAAGATGTCTATAGTTACTTATATTACTCATGAATGAAATAAAAATTCAGATGAGAAAGAGCACTAATTATTATTTCAAAGTGGTAAGAATGGCTGTGCCTTTCAGAGGTAATGATGAAAAGTGGCATTCTGTAAATAACAAAAATGTCATTAGCCAAAGTGTTTGAAAAGTAGTAGAAAAAAATAGAGGAAAATGTAAAAAATGAAGTTATAAGCCAAATAAATAAATCATATCCCAATACTCTTTCATTATGGTAGATTCTGTCCCCCATTTGACAAATGATGACTATTTAGGAATTATTTTTGAGTTACTGTTACGATGGAAAACAGTAAAAACATTTTTAACTTTGGCCCACTAAAAATGAGCTATCCAGGACTTACTCAACAAAATAGGTTCTGGACAAGGATAACCTGTCAATGCATAGAAAATGTTCAGTTTCATGATGATGTAGCTGTTTTACAATGTCGGATTGGGAAGGAAGAGTAGGGTTCAGAGAGGAACAGGCTGGGCTATAACTACTAGAGGGATTCAAGGTGTAGTGATTAAGAAAATTGCCTCTGGTGTTATAACTCTGCTGCTTGCTAGAAGAGTAATCATGAACAATTTAGTTAACAGGTTTCAAAGTCATCAGTTCTTCATCTATAAAATATAAGGACAATACATAATAACACCTCATTGGATTTTCCTTGATCTAATGTGAACTAATCCATGTAAAGTACAATGTCTGACACATAGTAAGTGGTCAATAAATGTAAGAAATTATGATGATGATGATTATAACAGACATAAAGGTATTAGTATTATGTATTAATGAAATGATACTCTTCGTCTTGTAGCACTTACTGTAAAGGCCATCTAAATTTAATCATTTATTATTTATCTCTCATACACACATAGCTATAATTCTGAACATTTTAAGTAATACTGAATAATATTCAATCCAATGTGATAAAAGTAATTTAGTAGGTCTTTCAAAGGTATTTAAGTGAAAAATGATGTGTGGTCACGAGAAGGAAAAGTAAAATCAAAAATAAACATAGGCAATATATTATAACTTAAATGTTAGAATAAAAACATAAATCATCACAACTAATCAAAATAGTGAAATTAATAAGATACTGGCATAACTTTTTCCACTGACAAAGTACAGTCATTGGTATTAATTCATTTACTCCTCATTACTTAAGGAGATCTGTATTATTGCCTTCATTTTGCAAACTGAGTCTCAGCTTAAGTGATTTGCACAAAATACAGCTTTGAGTGGCAGACTGAGAAGTAGATTTGTGTGTCCTCACTATCCTCCAGTCTCATTTCTTCATTTTATTTGTGTCAGTATATGCATGTGTATATAATATATACAGATCCTGATCCTGAATAAGAATTTCTATAACAAGAACGAGAGCTTCTAAAATCTGATTTATTTAGTAGCTAGGTCATTATTTCAAGCAGATTTATTTAGGAGCCTGGAAAAAGTTAGAGGTTAAGAGGAATGAGCATACCTAAATACTATATATCTGACTTTCTCAAGTAAATCATTGAGAACTTGTGGAGTAGCCTCTCCATCTTCATGTAGCTATGTAAATTGAAAGCTTAGAATATGCCAAACAATGTCAAGAGAAGAGATTGAGATAAATGATTGATGTTATAATCGCTTTGGAAAAACAGTATTATAATTTTGGTCTGCAATTTAAAAGGTCTATTGCAATTTGAGAAAGAACTAATTTTAGTTTAAAGTCAACTCTATATTCATTAATCAAGCTGACCTTTGTCTTCAAAAGGGAATTGGTAGAATGTGTCAAAATAAATTTTATTCCGAATTTCACCTGTGGAAGTTTTATGTGGGTGTGATTTGCATAAGTGGATAAAATGTCCGTGTTCATATAAATGATAATCGGGCAATCTTTCATTTCACTATAAAGGTAGAGAAGGAAGGAGGGAGACAGGGAAGAAGAAAAGAAAAAGGTCTTACAAACTTGAATGGGTTGCTTACATTTCCCAGTTTAAGTCGTTGCATTAATTTCCTCTTGCTGCTGTAATGAGCACCACAAACTTAATGTCTTAAGACAACACAAAGTTATTATCTACAGTTCTGGGGGTTGGAAGTCTGACATGGTTCTCACTGAGCTAAAATCAAGGTGTTTGCTGAGCTATGCTCTTTTCTGGGAGAATTTGTTTCCTTGCCTTTTCCAGCTTCTAGAAGCCCTGACATTTTTGGCTCCTGGCTCCTTCCTTCATCTTCAAAGCCAGCAATAGCTGGCCAAATCTCTTTCAAGGTGTCATGCCGCTGATGCTTGCTCTTGTGCCTCTCTTTTTCATTTGTAAAAATCCTTGCCATTATTCTGGACCCTGCTGGGTAATCCAGGATAATTTCCCTATTTTAAAGTGATTGGATTAGCCATCTTCATATTACTTGTCTTCTAAATTCCCCTTTGCTTTTAAGTTAATTTGTTCACAGATTTCAGGGGTTGGATGTGGATCTTTGGGGGTGGGGCAGGAAGAGAATTATTCTGCTACCACACTAACTGATAATTGCTCTCTAATTCATCGAACAATATTTTTACTCACTAAACTGAGAGTTCCTGGAAGATAAGAACAATACATATAGGTTTCCTACTTGAATTCAGAATTGGTAATGAAAAAAACCTGAACTAGGAATGAGCATATTTGTGCTCACGTCATAGTTAGTTTGTACTTTTTCTAACTTTGGGCCATCTAAATACTGTATGCCTTTGGGCAAGTTATTTAGCTTCTCTGTGCCTTCAATTCTTCAACCGTAAAATGGGAATATTGATTTTTTAAATTTGTCTCAGAGTTCTATTGTGAAAATATTATGTGACTTAACATTTGTTCAGTGCTCAGCATGTGAAGGAAGTAGTTTAAGTGTTCAGTAAATGTTAACTGTGATCATCAGCATCACTAGCAGCAGTAGCAGTATTAGTAGTAGCAGCAGTAGTAATAGTAGCAGGAGCAGCAGTAGTAGCAGTAGTAGTAACAGTAGTAATAGTAGCAGCATCAACAGTAATAGCAGTAGCAGTGGTAGTAGCAGTAGCATTAGCAGCAGCAGCAATGGTAGTAGCAGTAGCAGTAGCAGTTGTAGCACCAGTAGTAGCAGTGTTATCAGTTTCTCCATCTGTTACTTTCTGATAGCCCCACAAGGTTAATCTAAGGATCAGCGATACTATTGTGGGGACCTGGAATTGGCCATGCCAAGATATGTCTCTTTGGCATCAGGATTATTTGAGGCTCATTGCTTTTGATAAACTGGGACAGGCGAGGAGGCTCTGAGGCATGGAACTTGCCCTTTGTTAGGACACGTTTACATTTGTAAGGTAAATCTCTATCTGTAAAAGGTGCCTCCCTCTCTGTACCAGGAAGAAGAAAGGCGATGACCTTCTCTCTAAAAACTCTTAATCAATACCAAAGGCAAGGACTTAAAATCTGCATTTTATTGTGCTAGTCTGGTAACCTCCTGTAACTGACTTCCCTCCCCCTCCCAACGTTGGCATCTCCTTAAAGATTAAGCATCTTTCTTTAGGCTAGGAACCGATTGAGGCGCTCATCTGTGACCCCCAGCCCGAGGTAACACACCTCCCACCCTGCGGCGCTCACTGAGACAGCAGACCTATCTGCCGTTTCCATCAAGCGCTGTGCTGACAGAGCAGCCTCGTGACTATTGTAAAAGGGGCTTTTCAATCACATGTGAAACACCCTGTTTGGGGACTATATAACCACTCTGTGCACCCCACTTCTTCGGTGCCCTTTCTTCCTTTGGGAAGAAAGGCCCCGGGCCATGGTTCCTCATAAAGCTTTGTTTAATTTTCTCTTGCTATTCTGTCTCATGTGAATTTAATTTGTTCTCTGGCCAGACAAACCCCCCTTTTGGGGAGAGGAAATGTCCTCCTCCCCTACACTATGTATGAGAGAACACTATACAAATGACTTGAAATTAGGGCAAAGTATTTTCCTCTTCAAAATGTGGCCAAAGTAAAAAAGAATTTCCAAGTTTCCTCTTCCTAACTGCCCAAGTGACAAACACAAGACCAGTGCATTTATTCATCAGCTCTTTCTGCATTGGCTGAGAGCTAGCCTCAGGGCGTTAACTCAACCCCTGTCTGAAGGGCCTGACCCGGCGTTCAGGGTTGACTCTCGGGTGCTGCTTGTGTGAACACGCTTCCTGGGCTCTGAGAAGCAGAGTGGTACTCAGCGCACACCTGAGGCGGGACGTAGTGAATAGGAGTCTGAGGAGCCCTGGGACAATCCTTACATCCATCTGTGGCTGAAATCAGTGAACCAAGGAAATTTGCCCATTTTGTTCAGAAAATAAAATATGTGGGTGTTGATCATGGCTCTGCACATGAACTACATATTAATGTCCTGGGACATGCATAGAAAATTAGGAAGGAAGATGTTTAAGGATAGTTAAGTGACAGTATCATTGCTACCAATCTCTCTATATTAAGTACAATGCTCATTTATAGATCAGTTTCTGACTTACCCATGAGTCTTTTAACATCACTCCTTTTCCCACATACAAATACAAAACCCATACCAAACTGGCAAATACCTTCTGTTTCAGTGCATGGCCTCTTTTAAGTTTATGACTGAGAAATCATGTTAATTATTAGTTGGTAATTATTGATAATTATCCTGGCTGTTTTGGTCTTTAAAGCAAGCAGATCAGAATAAGCTGTTCGCAAGCAGTCTATTTACTCATCACTCCTTTATTGCATGAGAGGTAGCATAAATGCATGGAACCTCAGCTTTAAAAATTATCTAAAGTTTAAATTATTCCAAACTTCCAACCAAATTTGAATCTTCTTTACTGTATCTTTGTAATGTGGTTATTCTCTCTTTCAACACTTAGTGACAGAAATCTGATAACCTCTGAAGACAGTCTCATTTATATTTAAACAACATTAACTTAAAGAGTCATTTTGTCTCTAACGGAGATCACCAAACACTTCTGTTTAAGATGACATCAAATTGAGATACTACTACCTTTTAAGAAGAATTGTGTACATTTTGTTGAGGTTGCTGGTTCATTTTTTAGGCAAATACCTTTAAAAGCTACTTTATGTATTAAAGTAGAAATTTTTAAGATGGACTAAGGTTGGGCCAGCCCTGGTGCCCTAGTGATTAAGTTCCACATGCTCCAAACTTTAGTGGCCCATGTTCGGTTTCCGTGTCCATGCTGTGGTGGTGGCTCACACACAAAAGAGGAAGATTGGCAGAGCATCTTAGCTCAGGGTGAAATCTTCCTCAGCAAAAAACAAACAAAGATGACATAATGTTTCCTAAATTTCTTTGCACATTAAGGAATAAGTTTGAGTTTCTAATGAGGTGAAGGAGAAAGAAAAGAGCCTAAAAACAAAAGAAGAGGAAGTGAAGGTGACTACAACTTGAAAAAAAGGCTGCCAAATCGAATTTTTGATCAGTGAAGATTTTATAAGAGACTCTGGAAGAACATAGATACTTAAGCATATCTTATGATATTTAATATTCTTTTTTTATTCATGACATTCAGTAGTGTTTTATCACATTTTAGATGGTTAAGAGATTTCCACTTTGTTGAACCACAATAGTTTACTAAGTCGTTCCCATTGTTGGACATTTGGACCATATCCAATAAACCTATACAGGGCTGTCATCAACTTCCTTGTAGCTATATCTTTATGCACATAAATAACTATCTCTTTAGGATAAATTCCTTGAAATTGAATTGTTTATTCAAAGTATGAGGACCTCAGCAGATATCCATTAAATGTTCCCTTATCAGTGATAAATGAGAATTCGTGTATCCCTGAACCATACATCACTAAGTCTTTTAAACTGACTTTACACGTACCACTAATACTAAGCAATTGTGAAGTACACATTATACTGTAATATAAGTATATATATGATAGAAGATAGATATTGATATAAATAGCAATCTTTTCTTTTTCTTTTACAAAGTCCTATGAGGAAGAGAAGCAACATAGTTTTTAATTTACATATAAGAATATTCAGATTCTAAATAACTAAATGACTTATTCAATGCCACATTACTACAGAGACAACAAATTGCCCTAGAACTCGTTTTCTATTATATCATGTGTCCCATCTAACGTTACTCTAACAAAACATTGATATACTTTCTGATACTTTGTGTAGTGAACTGACAAAATAAACATTGCCACATAATAATTTAATAGAATAGAAAATTTTAAATTATCGAACTTTGAACCTGATTTCTATTTTCTTGTTTCGTGTAGGATTTTATTACTTGAACAACAATAGAAAACAAAATCTTCATAATTTGAAACAAGCATGGAAATTTGATAAGACACAACATGTCAATTTAAAACAGCTGTCTAAAATAAACAATTGTCTATTTCAAAAATAAAGTGGTTTCTTTGGAGAAAAATGCCCTTTTTATAAGTTCGACAAATACTTTAGTCATTTTCCAAACACCCACATAATGGCATCCGTTTGCTGTGACCTAAAGTTGAAAATAGTGAATAGAACTTAATCTCAGCCGTGAAGACAATACAAACCAACATGACAGGTTAACTTTTCTCATATCCCGATCACTAGAAAAGATTCACATAAAATTGCATCTCTTTTGTGTTTTCATGTATAATGCCCTAAATAATAGCGATGTGGAGCTTTTGTTTTTTTAACTGTGTACTGACGATCCAGATTTCCTTTTGTGTGAATTACTCATTCACATGTTTTGACTTTTTCTTTTTAATGAGTTGTTTATTATTTTCTTATTGATCTGTAGGATTCCCTATATTTTCTGGATGGTAATTGTTTGTCAGTTACATGTGCTATAGACCATGTGTATATGTTTTTTGTTTTTAACTTTATTCATGGTATCTTTTATTGCTAAGAAAAATTTTATTTTAATATAGTAAAATTTATCAATTATTTTCTTTCAGCTTTGTATATATATTTTTATCTTAAGAATTTACCCTTACCTTCTCATTAGAAATATATTTTTCACTTTTAAGTTTCTCCAAGACCAGAGAGTTTAACTTGGTACTCCATGGCAGTTTTAAATTGCTTTATTTTGATTACTAATGAATTGAGCTATTTTGTTTTTTTTTTTCAGATGGTTACTGGCTAGTCATCATCCTTTTTTCTGTGAAATGTCTCTTCAAGTTCTTAGTCATTTTCTATTGATTTATTCATCTTTTTCTTACTACTTTTAAGAGTTTTTTGTCTATTTGGAAATCAGTCTTTGTCATATACATGTTGCAAATATCTTCTCCAAGGTCAATGTTTGTCTTTTACTTCCTTACGGTGTATTTTGTTGAGCAGAAATTTTCATTCCAGTGTATCAAATTTATCATTTTTTTCTTTACTATATGAGAAATTCTTCTCTAATCTGATGTCAAAAAGATCTTCTCCTATATTGCCATCTGCATATTTGATAATTTTACCCACCGCATTTTTAATCCAGCTGAAATTGATTTTTGCCTATGGTGGCAAATACAGTTTGATTTTTCCCATATGTGTAAACAATTATCCTAGCGTCATTTATTGAATAGTTACTTATTTCTCCATCTGTATTCAATAATGTCTGTCATTACTCAAGTTTCCATATAGAAGTAAGTCTTTTGGTCTATTTCTGGTGCCTTCTTTCACTCCCATGGCCTATTTTTCTATTTCTACCACAGCCACACTAACTTAGTAACTAGAACTTTATAGTAAGTCTTATTATCTGGTAGACAAAATCGGCCCACTTGAATTTTTTAAGAAGATTCAGAATTGCATTATTATACTCTTCCAAATAGGTTTAGAATTGACTTGTCAGCTTCCCTTAAAATATTGTTGATTATCTGAGATTACATTAAGTCTATTCAAGATTTGGGGGAAAATTAACTCCTTTAGATCAAGAGCTTATTATTTTTTATCACAATATACTCCCCTTATGTTTAAAATTGCATAAATGCTTTTTGATTAAATTTAACAATTCGTTCTATAAAGAACTTACAGAACATTTATTTAATTTTAAGTCAACGCAATTCTCATTCATTTTACTAAATTTTCTATAGGTTCTTCTAGGTTTTCTATGTAGAAAATTTCTATGTAGAATATTTTATGTGCAATATGAGAATTTTGTTTCTTTTTCCTCCAAACAATATTCTTTTCATATATCTGCATTTTTACTTCCCTAAAAATGAGCACTTTATGTTGAAAATATTGCATATCTTCTTAACCTATCCATGGTGAGATATTTGCTAAGTATAACAGAAGATTCCAGAAATGTGAAAGCACAGATCAAGATTATTCTGTTGTACATTACCCGGGATTTACGAGCACAGGCCTATTTATATCAAAAGGTCTGGTGCCAAACACTGGACTTGGAAGCATTATTTTTGTAACTCAGCGGGCCGCCATCTTCAACGACCACACGTATAAAATACACGATGACACAATAGCTCAAGTGTTTTGAAGATCCCTGGACTTGCCTGAAAACTGTGGATGCTTAGACTGGTTATGATTTGCATAAAGCTGTAACGGCTTACTCTGCTTGGATTTCTCTAAAGATAATGGAAAAGTATTCATGGCCCTCACAGCTGAGAATGTGGTGAGTGTTCTTGGTGGAGAAACTTCATTATAGAGGAAAACAGGGTTAGTTTTGCTGAAAACCTGCTATTTCTTTAGATTAATTAAAAGCAATGTTACCAGTCCTCTTGTGGGTAGAAACAAACACAAATGGAACTCTCTTTGTTTACCTACTGGCACACAATGAATTATACAGCAAATGATAAAAAATGCACAGGACTAATCTGGAACAGCAAGAGGTAAAAAAAAAAAAAAAAAAAAATGTTGCATAGAAACAAAAGGATGAAGGGAATTTATTTTGGCATTAACAAGTGCTGTCTGATGTCTGTGTGCCTGGCTGTTTCACTTGGGCTATATCTATGTATGTCACACTGTCCTGTTATTAGAGGATAGGCTTTTAAGTCTTCCATTTTTCATCTGAATTTTTATAAAACTCAGTTATTTCTAAATGAGTGAAAACATGCATATTAAGGCAAGTTGCTTATATAAAGACTCCAGATTCTAACTTTGCCTACATCTGCAGAGACACTCCAAAAATGACAGGTGAATCTTTGATGTTTTAGAATCACTTAGATATCTTGAGATAAGAAGGAAAGTCGAACTAAATTGTGTTTAATGAGATACCAGGTTAAAGTCCTAGCTGTGTTCACATGTCAACTTGTATGGATCAACCGTGAAACTCAGACCCATAAAGCTATTTATAGAATTAGCATATTTTGAACACACAAGTTTCTATTTGTTTCAGAAGTTTCAAATAAATCCACAAACAAATGTAATATCTGAACCTGTTGAAGAAAATCAGGTACCATCTCTTTTGGATAACTTCTCTATTGATGATTATTTTCCATAGAAATCACTTCATATCAAAATGGCAATGCATCAAAAGTCCTGGAGTGGGGTGAACATTAAGAAAGAAAAGTGCTCCTGAGTTGAGTGATTATCCTTGGGCATTCCACTTGGCAATAATCGGTGCAGTGTGCCAGTTGGAAACAAAATCTTTCTGCCTATGACTAACAGCAATAGAAAGTCCATCTTACTTCTCTTTAGAAATTAATAGAAATAGGGGCGAAGAACCTGAAGGATATAAGACGACTATATGGTAGGACTAAAAAGGTAGGATTTTTTTCCCAAAGGGACCTGAGTTTATGGTGCAACTGACAGTAGATTTTTAGAGAAATGAGTGTCCACAAGGATCAGAAAAATTTAAATTGTGAATAGATTGATTAATGACTGAGTTTATAGAGGAAAGGGTTATACAGAAAATGTGCATGCACACCAATGACTGTGACCTTAAAGAAGCAGAATTTGTATTAGCTACACTATCTGGATGGTAGCGAAAATGTCCAAAGCTCAAAACAGAATATATTACCAGATTAAGGGTTTTCAAAGCTTACAAAGACTATTTAAGCATGGTAAAAAGATAATTCACCTAGAGATCTGGTCTTATTAATTTTCTAAATCTCATCATGAGCTAATCTTTTATGAAATCTTTTACAAAAAAAGTAATAACAAATAACAGTATAGGTTGTTCATTTGTTATCAGCTTATTTCATACTTCTATATTTCAATTTCTGTTAAAACGTTTACATTGTAGTGATAAATTGCTTCAAGCATTAGTGCTTTTTAATAAACCTGTAACGATGGAATCGTATGATTACGTTCACTAAACATACGTTCTTGGTGACACTTTTTCATTTAGGACTTTCTAAAGGCCTCAAGTGTATATTGCTTCTCATTTCTTCAGTGATTATTAAAGGGCAAAATGACAAAGTTAGTAATTACAGAGCTTGAAATTATTTATTTCCTGAAAATATATATCCAAAGATGGAATGAGGAAAGCTCTGCTTGACTATTGTTGTATATTTCTTTGGAGGCAGGAATTTGAAAGAGATGTTATTTCTATACGTTTTTCTTAGATGTAGTTCCCATCAAATCACATATTTGTTCAATTTGAAAATAGTTTATTTTATTTTCTCTTCTGTTTTCTTCATACATACTTTTAAATTTCAATTATTTTTGCTTCATTAAACAGAATGGAAAGAATTAGCTAATGAAGAGCTTTTTCCCCCCAAAAAATCAGAGAAATAAATGCTAGTAAAATACAAGCTACTTGAAGGGTATAAAATATGGGCAAGAAGGGTCTCTATGTTATTTCCAGTCCTGATATATTTAAGTCTAACTTTCTTTATTAGTGGCAAATCATTTATTTTTTAAGCATACTTCATCATGAAGAAAATAATTTTATTCGAATGCATTTTCCATCTTATCACTAAGTAACTTTTTCATCACCTCTTTTTTTCATCTGAAAACCTGTAGAAGCGGAAGAGAGGACATCTGAGAATAAATGCCTTGAGACATTTTTAAAATTATGAAAAATGCTGACTGCAAAGTAAAACCAGATTTTGAAATAATTTATTTTCAGAAATCTTGGCAGCTTATTCTCTAGTCTCAAATGAGCAACATGATTTTTTTTTGTTCCCATCAGAAAGACAATTTAGGAATACATATTGTTTCCCTGTGCTACGAGAAAAACTAACATTGGCTAAGCTCATAATAATAGTTTCAATAAATTCAGATCATCACCTCAGGATATTAATAATCTGATTTGTGTTGAAGGATGAAACAAAGAAATACACTAGGAAACAGAAACTTGGCATGTTTTACATATAAATTATAAAATAGAATAATTTTTCATTTATTCATGCTTTTATTAATTCTTTCATTTCCATTTTTTGTTTCATTTATTAATGCTTAACTATATCAGAATCCAAGATCAATACTAACTGTACAAAATCGATTAAGACAAACTCTTTGAATTCAAGGAACTCATAAGTTACTGGGTAAGAATTTAAAGCAAATTGCAAAGCAGTGTGATAAATGCTATACCAGTAATTTTCACAAGGAATTGGGGAAGCTGAACAGAGGGAGGAAGAGAAGAAAGGATACAGAAAATGTTTCACAGAGAAAATAATCTGGAATCAGATCCTGAAGAATTTAGAGCTCACCATCAAAGGGAAGGGGGGTTGAAGGTAGGTTGGAAAGAACTAGTATTCATGACAGTCCATAAACACTTCAAAATCTGCAAGTTTTATTGTCACTGAAATGTAAAATCAGAACTGTTAAGAGGTAAGTCCTACTAAGGAATTTGGGCTTGACTTCTAGAGATGATTGGATTCCAGAACCACTTTTAAGTGAGAATCACACAGTCAGCTTTGTGTTTTAGAATATTACTTCGTACTAGTATGGAGGAATAATTGGAAGGAATTAAAAGTGATGTTGAAGTTGTGGAAAGAAGTAAACTAATAAGGAAGTTGAACAAGAAAGTGTATCTCACTCCAATTTCTGACTTGAGTTTTTAGGAAATGATTGTACCATTAATCAAGCTAGCACTAAAAACAGGAAATAAAAGCTTTCAGGGAGAAGGCCCTTGAAATATTGATCCTTATCAGTATTTATTAGTTATCTCATATATATAGAACACCATGTTGTGCACAAGGATTCAGTGGGATATAAGGAATATGTTTTTGATTTTTATTTTTAGCCTAGAAAGGGAGCCACACATATAATTTAAAATGTAAAATTTCGGAATAGATGTGATAGGTTCCAGTGTTACAAGTAGTAAGCCATAAGTATGTTCAGAGAATGAACAAATTACATTTACCTTAACAGGTGGAAAAATTAGGAATGAGATTTCATAGGTGAGTAGAGGAAAACAAGTCTGAGCAGATGGATAGGGTCAAATTACAGATGTCTTGAATGCTGGGCAAAAGCTGTATCGAAAAAAATAGCTACAGCTCTTTGTATAGGTTAGGTATCAGTAGGTTTGGTAAGATCAATCTGGCAATGTATAGGTTGCATTTTGTGGAATTAACCGGAAGTAAGAACATCATTTAGATTATTAAAATAACACAAGTAGGAGATATATTGTAAGTTGAAATGGGTTGACATTTCTTCTTTTAAAGGGTAATGATGCTTTCAGGATTGAGAAGAACTCTTTTTAAGGGAGTAAAGGAAATGACACTTAATTTACTTTTGCCAATATGATTACTCCATCCCTTCCCCCAAATGATTTTTTTTGTCGATTTGGATTTGTAGGGACAAACTCATTTCCACTTGCATTTAAGGAGAAATGAGATGTATCGTATATGTGTTTTGACATGTTTGAAAAAAAAAATCATATAACTGTGAGTGTTAGCAACTGAATGTACCTTAGAGAGCATGCTATTCAGAGCCTAACTTTACAAATAATAACCAGAGGGTTTTATGTACTGGTCAAAGATCAAAGAATGAATTAGAAGTAGATCTGGGAATAGAATGAAACTGTTCTCTGTCCAATCTTTGACTTTACCAATTTAGATTTGGGAGGGAAGATATACAACTAAAGAGAAAAGAAAGCAAGTTGTGAAGCTTCCACATAATTTGAAATATTCTGTAGCGTAGGTTCAAATTTGAAGATAATGTATAAATAGGAATCTTTCTGGCCTTTGAGATCTAGATGAATTTGCCCTGGACTTCATCCCTATGCTGGTGAAGGAATTTAAAATGCTGCCTAAGGTTCCCATGAATTGTCATGGGCAGAGGGCAGGGGGATAGATATCACGTTCTCTTAACCTCCTTAGCCTTGTGGGCCTGTATTCCTCTCCTGCATCTCTTCTGTCCTTTATTGATCAGGATGTAAAACTCACTCTCTTGTTTGTCCCACTCCCAAAAAAGAAAACCTCAAAAAATGTAAATGATCATGGTAGATTTTATTGTAAAACTGAAGGCGGGAGGAGATCTCATTTGGAAAACATCAGGACAAGTAACTTCAAAATAGGATTTAGATGTATCTACTCCTCTCTGGCCTCCTTTCCCACAATGTGAGGTGTCCCCACTGTTCTCAGTTCCTTTGTTTCCCATCCATCTGACTTCTCTCTTTTTTCTTCTTCTTTCTGGCTCTCCAGAGCAGCAAGCATTCTCTGCCAGGCCCTATCCTCCTGCTTTGAAGCCCTTTGTGGCAGCATATACTGAGGGCCCAGCAAAGACTGCTCTCTTCCTAGGCAGCATTCTGCCGCTATGTTCTTCATCTCACTTGCAGGCAACGAAGACATTTATTTATTCAACAACTTCAGACAGACATATTAATGATGTCTGTATTATAACAGATCAGGTGCCAGGAAGCAGAACTATAGAAGTGAAAAAGGCCTCTGATCTCAAATTGAATAAAAAAAGATTTGTAATTTATAAAGTGCCTTTCAATTTAACTAATCAAAGAATTTTATTATTCCATAGAACAGGATCAAACTTGAAGATAATGAATAAATAGGAATATTTGTGCTCCTGTCATCTAGATGACTTCACCCTGGACTCCAGCTCTATTCCAGTTTAGGAATTTAAGTGCTGTCTAAGGTTAATTAAAATTTTTGATGTTTAAGTCTCCTAGCAACCCCGTGCATTGGATACGGGAGGTGGTGTGACTATCATTACTCAAATTCTTCCCTCTTAAGTTCTTAGAGCTAACTGCTAGGTTGGACTTCTCATCAATTCAGGGACTAAGATTTCGCACTGAGAAGAGAAATAGTCCAAGGAATGGTGTCCTGTACTACTCTTTTCTTAACTTTCTCTTTGATTTTTTAAAATGAAACTAAAACTCTGGTAGAGTTAATGACTGTTTCACCTACTCCAGTTATTCAAATGCTGCACTTCCATTATATCCTGCACAGAGAACTACTAAGTCTAAAATACGGAAAAATCACAGGCATCCATTTTAACTAGTAAAGGCTCTACTATGCATTTTTGTTTTCATTTTTCCTCAATTTTTAAACATAGGATGAAACTCAACTAAAAGTGGGATTAGGGGCAGGCCTGGTGGCATTGCAGTTAAGTTCACGCGCTCTGCTTCAGTGGCCTGGGGTTCCCCAGTTCGGATCCCAGGCATGAACCTATGCACTGCTTATCCAACTATGCTGTAGCAGGCATCCTACATATACAGTAGAGGAAAGTGGGCACAGATGTTAACTCAGGGCCAATATTCCTCAGCAAAAAGAGGAAGATTGGTGGCAGATGTTAGCTCAGGGTTAATCTTCCTCAAAAAAAAAAAAAAAAAAAAGAAAGTGAGATTATGCCAGTCATCAATTTTATTTAGAAGAAATTTCTTTCTCAGAATTTATTTGAGCCTTGATTGATTTTATCTGTGACCTAGGCAGCTGCATTAAAGAATTGCTTGATGTACTGAATAGAGTTTTGATTAATAAAATGCACTAACTATTTAACATTTAAGAGTCTTTTTACGGTGTCTACATTTCAGATTTCAAAATTCAGTGTGAGACTATGTAACTTGAAGCTCTGACATTTTGGGACTAGATTTCATGTATTAATGAGTGGACTCATGTTGGACCGTTAACTCAATAGACACAATCTGTACATCTTCTGTGTATGATTTTCATAAACAAAAGTGGTAGAAGGAATTAAGGAATACTGAATTCTTACAATGGACCAGGTACATTTATATCCTATTTAAGAAAAATCTAACCCAAAATGTAAGGTTGGTATTACTATTTTTATTTATACCTATGGAAATTGAAGTTTGGAGAGATTAAATAACTTCCTCCAGGTCACTTAGGTAGGGATGAAGGAACTGGGGTTGCTTCCTAAGTCTGCCAACTTAAAAGTGCATAGTGTATACGTAAGAAAACCTGAAGGTATATATATATACATAAGAAAACCTAGCCTCATCAAATTTCTCTGATTAGAGCTTCCTCATTTTTCAAGTATAAACAATATATTATCTATTTATATGAAAAGTGTCTGTGAGGAGAAAATGAGATAATTTATATAAAACTAATATTTCAGAGCATACAGGTGTCCTTGCTTTGCTTCTATGTGTGTTACTGATCACAAGCCCTACCACACAAACTCAACAACCCCTTAAAATTTCATGTGAAATTAACTGCTGTAGAGTTCATGAAGCTGGTGGCTGGAGAGATGCTCCCTTTCAAGCATTTTTTTTTTCCAGTTACTATGAAGTTGAGGAAGAACCTGAAAATACCAGATTTTTTTTTTTTTTTTCTTGTGCTGCCTGTTCTGGAGCAAATGGCTTCGCTAAGGATATATGGAGGCCAATGAATTAATAATAAGTAGTTTAAAGTATAGCATTTAGAGTGTAGATATTCCCATTGGGAGGGATATGTGGATTTAATTTTAAGGATTTTTTTCATTTTTAGGGGGCAGTGGCATTTTACGGTAGGCATTTGTAAAAGAGTAGCATCCTAGCTTACGTCTTAAACTGTCTTTAAACATAAAGTAGGACTACAATCCATGTGTACTTTCTCCTTTCCAGCAATACAGACTATGCCAATCTTATTCTTTTGTTTTGAAGCTAGAAATTATCATATGAATGGGATCCACTATTTCTTGACCCTGAAGTTACCTGCCTAATTTTTCCTGACCAATACAATAGTCCACAGTCTATATTTTCCCTAAATCTTAAAACATCATCGTCACTTTAATTTATCTGAAATATCCTTTAGCATCTATACAACCAAGCAGAACTGGACATTGGACCCTTTTGAGTAGACCCTTACAACAGTAATAAACAACAAATGTTTGTTCAACAAGTTTAAATCTACATATTAAGAAAGGTATGTGTGATCTTCCTTTTGTCCCTTTTCTGTCTCTCCTGTTTTTTAGTTTCCCTGGTTTCCATAGCTTACAATGTGAGAATTCATCACATACTCTTTCTTTTCCTGGAATGAGGATGAACTAGATCGGTACTCTTGGTACCAAGTGAGTGTTGACTAATGGTTAGGGTTATCGAGTAAAGTACATGATGCCCAGTTAATTTTGAATTTCAGATAAACAGCAAATCAATTTTCGTATAAGTATGTCCCCTGCAAGTATTGCATACTTATACTAAAAAATTATTTCATGTTTACTTGAAATTCAAAATTAATTTGGTGTCCTATATTTTTAATTACTAAGTCTGGCAACCCCACTAATAGTAAAAATTCCCTATTCGCAGGAAATATATATTTTACTTTTGATTTTTACGCTGTGAGAGTCTGTGCCTGTCTCACATGCCATTTATACTCCCTCACTGATTTCTTTGAAGATTATCGTTGTTAGTTGTTAATTGTTGCCCCTTTGACTCATTCTGGGACAAAAGCAGAGAGAATTAACATAATTTTCTCATTATCTGGAGGCCTGCAGTTAATTAATTATTTATGTTATTTTATTCAGTTTTCAATTTAGCCCCTTAGGTATATGATTATACATTTATTCCTTCAAGAATCTTTTCTTAAAAAATTGCTACTAATTTTCTATATTGCTACTTGGAGTTGAGACCACAGTCAGTTTTTAATCCTCATTTGAAACTTAAACTTTTGGAAACCTTCTACCTTCACTTTCATTGGTATCTTCTGTGTTAAGTTACTATGTGTGCCCTTCTGTGTTTGAAAATAAATATTACTACTGTTTTTTATATTTCTGCCATCTCGTCTGGAAAGTTTTCAAAATCATAGAATAGTGGGAATTAATTTTTGAACTTTGTACACGAATAACTATCCTTTCCGGAAGTTATATCTTATTTTAAAATGCCAAAGGAGTTTCTCTTTGAGGTATGAAAATTTATACCTTGGCATGTTGTTTGAAATGCCACCCAACAGAATCACAAAATTAGAGTTTAATCTAAAACTGTTACTTTATTTTCAAAGACCTTTCTCTAAGAATTTTTTACTCGCAGAAATAAAATACCTTACAAAATATCAACAGAGTAAACTCCTTAAAGAAATAATTACTCTATTAGTCAGCTGATATAATAATATATGCCTACAGAGCCTCTTAAAAACAAAAAAACAAAAAAATCCCAAAAAGTAGTAAAACCCAATAAGAGGTTCACAAATGCCAATAGCTTTTAGCTTATAAACTGAAATCTGTAATGTTAGGAATTTATTGCAGCAGAACCTTGTAGATTTACTCTTAGAATGATAATATAGATGAAACCATGCTACAGTCTGAAAAAATCTCTTCTGTGGTTCAAGATCAAGCTCTGCATTTCTGTTTTATTTACAGGAGTCGTCTGGTGGTTTTACTAAATTTCATTAATATAATCACTTATATTTTAGGAATTTAAATGTTAGCTCTAATTTCCTAGTGGCAGTGTCTTCATTCCTTGTTTAATCAATATGTTTTATATTGTTCTTCCCAATAAGCAGAAGCATCTTCATTTCATATGTTTAAAATTTGTATTTCTTGCATTGCTTATTAAGCTAGTGTTGAGGCCACTGATGGAGCAGGCATGACATTCTAACATCAAGATGTTTGAAGATTAAACCATAAGAAAATAAAGTTTATTCTGAAGACAATAATCTAAACATTTATGTAAAATTACAAAAGAAAACAAGAGGTTTTGTCATCATCTTCTTTAAAAAATCTTTTTTTGCGTTTGATTTTTGAAAAGGAAATCATTCTATTTTGCTCAGTTAAATTATGGAAAAGCTCTGGTATCCTGAAAAATCAGACGGAGTCAAAACATGAAAGTTTAGGTAGAGTATCATTCAATTGCCTGAGGAAAGTGTTAGGATGCATCAACTCACCGGCTAACTATGAACCCATATGAAGTGAACTCTAATGAAATGAATTCCATCAGTTCATGGTTTTAGATAGGACTTTAATTCCAAGAAGGTCAAAGTAATGTGCACTATTCTCTGCCATTCAGTGCTCACCGTGATCAAAGGTGGAGCTGTCTGTGGGAGAATTGCTAAATGCCCTATGAGAACTATGGCTTCAAATATTTAATAATAAACCACATGGAACTCGCCTTCCATGTTTTCATTCATACTCAACTGTTTGTAGAAAGACAGAACTGAGTATTGTGACCGGTCCTTCCCTCAGATTCAATGGGAAATAAGAAAGGGGAAGGAGATGGGTCTTTGTTCTTTGATCAGGGGGTGAAAATTCTCACTCAGTCTGTATTTTGTAAATAAGATCATCTTAAAAACAGTCAACATGGTGACATTTAGATATACCTTCCTTGGCTCTTTCCTACCTTAAATGCTTTTTTCAGTTTTTCTCTTTCATTTTCTGTACTGCTGTTTCCAATTGTCCCCTTTTGGGAAGAATATTTGATGCATAAAATAGAAATGAAAACCAATGTGTCTGTCTACTTGCTCTTACTGACTACTGGATTCTGTCACCCCCAGGCACCGAAGGAGCAGTGTTCGGGCACTCTGTCGAAACACCTCACATCAGAGCAGAACCTTCCCAAGACCTCAGGTAAGTCCTGGCTCTTACACCTGTGTCATAGTTTCCATCACTGTTGATTGTCTTTGATATATAAAGAATTAAAATAGAAAATGTGCTACATACTTGTATAAAGAATTGTCATTGCCTGCCTACATAGTAAATAGAGTCAAGTATTTGATTGAGGGTAAGAAAGTGTGAGCTATTATTCTAACCTTCTGTATATTTTTTCCCCAATAAACATATAATTAATACAAAAATAAATATATCCGGCAGGAGGAGTGTGGAAAAAGAAAGGAAAAGCAGTTATCGAGGAAGGTGAGAGGAAGATTGATAAAAATAGGGATTCCGGTAAATCTGACATAGACAATGAAATATATGTACAGAAAGGCATAAAGAAAGGGGAGGCAGAGAGTTGGAGAAAGGTATAAATGGTCAGGGAGTGTTACATAAAGGGAAATACGGAAGCAAATGTAAATAGTAATCAGACAAAGGCAGAACTTAATGGCCCTATGACGGATTTCTCAATCTAGTATTTCCAATGGAATAAGCTGGTTTTTGACCTTGTATTATTTCTAAGAGACACTGTTATATGTAAAAGCCCTCTCTACCCAGAAGATTATGACATGACAACATTGTAGGGAATTCTCTCCAGGACAGTCATGGCAACTGTTGACAAAAGTTGAAATACTGAAATCTAGTAACTGATCTATGGATGTTCTTAATTCAATAATAAATTAAATTAATAGATTAAAGATGTATTATATAGCTTGTTGTGGTAATCATTTTGCAATATATATTTATATCAAATCATTATGTTTTACACTTTATTTATTTACTTATTTATTGAGGAAGATTAGCCCTGAGCTAACTGCTGCCAATCCTCCTCTTTCTGCTGAGAAAGACTGGCCCTGAGCTAATACCTGGCCCACCTTCCTCTACTTTATATGTGGGACTCCTACCACAGCATGGCATGCCAAGTGGTGCCATGTCTGCACCCAGGATCCTAACTGGGGAACCCCAAGCCACTGAAGCGGAACGTGCACACTTAACCGCTGCACCACCGGGCTGGCCCAAGTTGTACACTTTAAACTAATACAATGTTATATGTCAATACACAAAGATGCTTAATATTATTATTTTCTGATAGATAAATTACATTCTAAAATGCATTTGCTATGGTATTGAAAAAAGACAACAATAATGATATTAAAAAGTAATAAATCACATGTAAAAATCACTTTTACAGTTGGATGAACATAACAGCCATAGAGATAGAGTCTTTGTCTTGGAAAACATAATAAGAATATTAAGTAAAAAAACATTTTATTTCATGAGGATCCAGTTCAGCCCTTTCCATTTGGATGAGTGGAAAAAATGCTCAAATGACAATAGAAAAATAAAGTTGAAATTTTGTAATGCAAAAATAAAGCTACACATTCACAACAGTAAATTTTGTAGACCTTTATAGTCTGTGACAAAATTTCCTAAAGAACTCAGTTTCGCACTAGTTGAGTAACCAAGATTCAAACAAGCTAGTCAACAGTAACAGAAGGGGGCCCTCTTCGTGTGATCAAGGCATTTTATGACAAAAGTAATAATTACTCTGTGCCAAAACCTCAAGGATGTGAGAGAGTTGAAGAATATGTAGAAACAGGGTTTTGGTGTGTTATAGCCTTGATTTATGGCTCTTATCTTAATCAGAAATTTACGTTTTCTGTGTAATTGGTTATTTTATCCCTCTCCACACAACAAGGTTGTATGTTCCATTTATAGGCTCTGCATCTTCGTTGCTCGTCTTTAGTGCCATAGCATCCAGCACTGTATCTCACATATAATAATATCTGATAAATATTTGTTAATTTAAATTACTGAAACAGCAAAACTGTATATCGAAGACACTAATTAAATGCTTGTAATACAACTACATGGCAGCAGTTGTTACTGTGTTGCTAAGACACATGTGACTAACATTGATTCCAATTGTTTTTCAGCTGTGTGTTACTACAGATCTCAAGAGTTTAGTGATTCTTTCCATAACAATTTTCTAAAGTACTAAGTTCTAAAAAAACATTTTTTACTTCCAATGTTTTAGTAATTGCGTACTCATTTTATGTTTTTCATTATGAAAGTCTATTGCCAAAGGAGGAATAGAAACCAACTGCTATTTTAATTACCTTGCCGACATGTCTCAAAATTCATAAGTGTGAATGTGAATTAAATTATAATTAGTATAGAGTGTTGCTGGTTTTATTTTCTAATTATTCATCAATTATTTAAACATTGAGTTAAGCTAGGCTTATCTGCTAGTGCTAAAAGCAGATTGGCAACCCCCAAGATGAGTGTTAGTGATCTAAATTCCAAAATTGAAACAGAAGCAAGCACAGTAATGATGGGAGTATTCAATTATTCATTTGTGTGCTGAAGATTAAAAGCAGAGTGTCTGAGAAGATGTTTACAATCTTGCTGACAATTTCCCTTTCAGGGCAATAGGAAATCCTCTTAGTCGACACCTAATTCTAATCACCAAGGCGGGATTGGTTCGCCAAGTAAATAAAATGATAATTTAGGGAATAAATAGCCATATTGTCTTTGATTTTGTTTTTGTCAAGAATGAAAGACTTTAGAAGGGAACATTTCAAAAAGTTTATTATACAATATAGTAATATTTTGGTGTGGAAATGCAGTAGATTTCCTAATTTATTTATTCAACAGGTGTTTGATGAATGCTGATTATTGCCAAGTTCTGTGCCAGTTTTCACGTGCATTTTAAACCTACTTGGGTAGATCTTCTGTGATTTCTTATATAAGCTGACACTATTTTTGTAGGGACCTATGTGTTAAAAGACTGAAAAATGTATCTTGAAAAGTCAGTAAGGACACGATAGTATATTTGCCTGGAATAGCCCAAGTACGAATGTTCTTCCCGTTTATATTTCTTAAATTAATATACAGCTAAATTATTACAGTTCAAAAGAGTTTGTGCACTTGATGGTGAGAAGTGAGGAAATCCATTATATAATGCCCATTGCCCAAAGATTGTTTGGGTCTGAGTTCCATTAACTGTTCCAAGAATAGGACAAGAACCTGGACTCGGAGTCATTAAAATGAGTTAATATTTAATGATATAATTGGCATCTTTTCATCATTTCCATTCTTGTTTGAATATAATTTAAAACTGAAATGTTTAAGTTTGCAGGCTCCAAGTCAATCTCTAGAAACATAGAGCTCTAATTTACATCATACGTGTGTTCAAGGAAAGGCACCATTTATAAAGTAGTAGAGATTTTGCCCTGAGACATTTTGTCAATAAAGGAGTAAAATGCTTTCCTGATATTTTTGTACCTATGAGGAAAAAACAGAATACTAAACTAGCATTTTTCTTCTCTCCTCTCCTCCCCCTTCTCTCCCTTCCTCTCTCCTCCTCTGCCCTCCCCTCCCCTCTCCTCTTCTCCCCCCTTTCCTCCCTCTCTTTCTGCCTCCTTTCCTTTTATTCTTTCATTCTATGTATGTATTTATATATTTATTTAGAGGTAGTAGCAAATGATCATTATGAGAAGCTTGTTTCAGCTTGTCATCTTGAGAACACAGAGCAACAATTGATCTAGAGATTTGTTTGATCGAATTTAAAGGAAGAGACCATAATGGGAGGTGCAAGTAGGCAAAAAATAAAAATAGAGGGAACAAAAACAATGTGACTTGAGGCTGAAAAAGGCTCACCGTAGCCTCAAGTGATAAGACAGTAACATTTCTTGTATGTTCAGGTCACAATTTGCATTAACTTTTTCTTAAAACATTTTTCTGCTCAATTGTCCATTCATTCCATCATTGAAACTGCGAAGAATGACTGCCTACTATGTCTCTGGACCTGGGTTAAATATTTAGCAAGAACAAGATACACGCCGCTTCAGTTCTGCTTACGTTTCTATTTAGTAATTGTCTCTTGCATCTTCCTTTCAAAGAAGTCTGAATTCTTTTCTCAGAATGTTGAGAATTCTTCTAGAGATGTAGGCCACTCATTTTCAAATTTGAGAAGTACACACTACCTTAAAAACAAAGTCTTGTTGCGTCTTTGGTATGTAAACACTATAAATATAGAATTTCCTAGAAAACAAAAGTAGCAGGGTGACTCAGAGTTCAACCTTAATCCTTCTCTCTGCTCTAATCCATGGGTACCCACTATGAAAACTAGTCTGACATTCATTGCTGTGATTGCTCTAATGCTTTCAAAATGAAAAACAATTGTGCTTCACTAATTAAATAAAAATTCACAAGTTTTGCCAACAAATGTGGGTTTTGCTTTTCAACAGGCCCTTTTAGAGAATGCTTTCTAATAAAATGAATAGTTTAAGTTAAAATCCCTACTGTGTTCTCAATCCTCCTCAGCAGAGGCTTGAGAATTTCTGTATGGGAGAGAAGCAGGGCATCATTAACTGTTGATACTGTGTTCCCAAGTGTCCACGAGTTAAGTAGTTCTTGAAGGGAATCTAGCTTTAGTCTGATTTGCATTGTGAGATCTGAGCCCAGGACATTCTATAGGGATGCTTGGCTGATTTGAGAAGTCCAGAATATCTAGAATAAACCTAAGACTTTATGATTTGGGGGCTTTCCATCTTGCTTTAAAGGTTTCCCATTTCTAGACTTGGATATTTCCTTCTAATTTTCTATTATTTATTTTGTATGGTAGATTATTTCTTTCTTAGTGCTATACTTTGAATAAGTAAAATTGAAGTTATGTTCTGAATTTTCTATTGAAAATTGTAGTCTGGGGGCTGGGCTGGTGGCACAGCAGTTAAGTTCGCACGTTCCGTGTCGGTGGCCCAGGGGTTTGCTGGTTCGGATCCTGGGTGTGGACCTACCCACCTCTTACGAAGCCATGCTGTGGCAGGCAACTTACATATAAAGTAGAGGAAGATGGGCACCGATGTTAACTCAAGGCCAATCTTCCTCAAAAAAAAGAAAAAGAAAAAAAAGAAGATTACAGTCTGTGGTTTATTTACTGGTTTTTATATTTTGAACAGATAAAACTGGAATTTATTCTTGCAGGAAGGGTTAAGGATCTAATGTTGTTTTCTTTAGTACAGCTAGTCAATTTATTAAGCATCATCCAAACCGACAAACCCCAGGCCACTTAGGCCGAGCATGCTAACTTAACCACTGTGCCACCAGGCTAGCCCCAAGAACTGTCTTCTTGATTCATTGGATAGAGAAGATTTGGAGGGGAATCAACAGATGGTCTTGAATGGTTCTCTGTGTTCTGTTACCTGAGGCCAAGTCCTAGGTGGTGAGACCTTTGTTCTTTAGGTGTTAGAGGTTTGGGGACACTAGTGATGTCTCAGGTTAACTGAGGACAAGAGATCAAAGAGCCTCAAAGGAGGGAGGAACGGTGACTTGTGGTGAATGCAGACAAGTGGAGAGAAAAATGAGAATCTCTTCACAAATGCCAGCTTGGATCATGAGGCTACAGATGACCAAATGTCACCATCAAATGCTTTGGCACAGTGTAAGCCCCTTGGTACAGTGATGCGATCCCAGGTAAAAACAAGAGAACCTGGGGCCACCCTGGTGGCTAGTGGTTGGGTTCATGTGTTCCACTTGGGCAGCCTGGGGTTCATGGGTTCAGATCCCAGGGGTGGACCTACCGGTCATCAAGCCATGTTGTGGCAGGTGTCCCACATATAAAGTAGAGGAAGATGGGCACAGATGTCAGCTCAAGGCCAATCTTCCTCAGCAAAAAGAGGAGGATTAGTGGCAGATGTTAGCTCAGGGCTAATCTTCCTCAAAATAATGAAAACAGTTGTCCAACAGGTGGGAATCCACAACAAGCTCTCACCGATTTTGGTTTTCTTCTGATGTTTTTGTTTATGTGCTGAATCATTTTCAACACACTAAATGGCTAAGTTTTTTTTTTTCAACTCGAAATGTCTATAAGGTAGGACACTTAAAAGATCCTTATCAGCTTCTCTGCTCCATCATCCTCAATTTGCGGTAAAGGATACTGCTTAGTGCTTGGGAGAACCACAAAGACACAAAGAGCAAGCGTAAACGGGACAGGGGAGGAAATGCCATTAATATCTCAAAATCCTAGCCCACCACATACTTATCCCCCTTAATTCTTTTAAGATATTTTTTATGATCTTATAAGAAAAAATCATATTTTCCAATTTAGCAATGACAAAATTGAGGCTTACTGCTGCTGGCTAACTGTCCTGACCCTGCTCTCACTCTTCACCACCTCTTTCAATAGGGGTCCTCTATGTCGGTATTGGCAACACACTGTACTCTGTGGCTACACCGGCAATGAATACCTGAAGTTGATGAATATAATAAACATTTTCTGATTCAATAATTAATAAAGATGAGAACAGAAAAACTCAAAAGCCCAGAAATACTTAATATATTTTAATGTTCTAGTACCAAATATCAAACATGGTACAAATATGTTACAAACAATGCATACATTTAATATGGATATTTTCTATCAAATGTATGAGTAATAATCCCACCCCTTTAGTTTGCTTGGAGGCAAACCAAACCAGATCAATTATTTGATAAAGTAAGTGTGCTTTTCCTCCCACTCATAAACTCACTGAATTATGTTTTCTTGAATGTCAGATTCACAATCTGTTCTAGAACATTAATCCATTTTAATTAAAGTCTTATCTGACTTCTGTTTGAACGGTTCAATCATTTCAAAATGTATATAATTACATTTGATGTTATGGATAATTAACAAATGGAAACAGTGGTGGTCACTGATATACTACTCAAGGCGGTGTATATTTGGGGGCATATCAGGGGAAGTCACTTGTAAAACATACATTTTAACATTCAGATTTTGAAATTTAGATACTGTGTGCAAAGTATGAGGATTATGAGTGAAAAATTATGAGTGATTTTTTTCATTTTTTCAAATGCTTTTAGAAAATGTATTATTTTTGTTTTGTTAAAAAAGCAACAAGATGCAGACATTTCTTTAAAATATATATATTCAAAACCTGACCCTCGGGGGATTTTATGAGGATGTCCAAGAGGACCCTAGACATCAAAATTTCAAAGTGGCTTTGGAGAGTGGAAAAAAAGTAAAACATTCAAAACGTCGAAATCGGTTCTTGTAAATGCTGGCTCTAGTCCTTTATATCACTTTCGAGTCTTTAAGTTCAACTTCAGTACCCAGAGCTGGTCTTCAGAGATCAGACTATTTGATGTGGTTCTCCCTGCAAACCAGCTCCGGATCTATTGCCTCAAAGGCCACCAGTTGCTCTGGATGATGGTAAATGTGAGCCTAAGGCTCTTGTCCTAAAGTTCTGTGCTCCAGGGGAACACAGGCAATTGCAGCTTCAGCGCTTATCCAAGACTCACTCAGGAATCCTACCTCTTCTCACATTAGCGTTCTTGTTTCTTAGGTTTTTTTTTGTGAGAGAGATTGGCCCTGAGCTAACATCTGTGCCAGTCTTCCTCTGTGTTACATGGGACACCACCACAGCATTGCCTTATGAGCATACTAGGTTGCACCCAGGATCTGAAGCTGTGAACCCAGGGTTGCTGAAGTGGAGTGCGTGAACTTAACCACTACACAACAGGGTTGGCCCCTCACACTAGTGTTTTTTAGATAACTAGTGTTACCTAGTTTCTGTATTCTGCCTTCTTTTGTTTTTTTCTCTACTTTTGTATTTAAAGATAATTTTGAAACCACCTCCAAACTATCTTTTTTTGCAGGCACAACTATCTAAAACACCTGTTTTCTTCATCAAAATTTATGCCATCAACATTTAATCACATGTGTACTTGTGTAGCATCCTTCATGTAATTTTTCTTTCTCAGCCTAATGTCATCCATTCTATGGGCATTTTCCTGGGCCAGTATAGCTCAGCTAATATAGGAAATGTTTCGTTTCTTCATTTTAACCAATTTCTAGAAGTGTAAACAGTACTTCAACATTTTTCAAGTTTACACAATTTTGACTGTGCATGCTTGAAACTTCTCAATATTAATGACTTTCATTAACGCTTTCTCATTCTTGCAAGACAGGAACTCTACTGAGGCATACTTCCATGCTAAATTTATAAAAATGTATTTATTAACCCTCCATCATTAATATTGAAAATGTATAAAAGATTTAAACAAATAAACTTATCATGACCTACTTTTCATGTGTGTTGTAAGGGGAAACAACCTAAGAAACTGTTACTAAATCATTATGAGAGTAAAAAAGAATAAATAATAGATGTGTAACAAATGAAGAGTTTCATAAAGAGCCAAAAAACAGAGAAGGCAATTAAAAATCATTCGAAAACTGCTTTTGGCTTTTTGTGAAATGGCAAAGATTTTTATTTCTGCCTTACTGTCGTTTGTTTCATTTCAGTTGACTAATGTTACCATCTAGACCACCGTAATTTATTCTTTTTACGATTAAGGATTCTTTTGTTTTTCTTTTAGGCTTGAATCACCAACCAGATCCTTGATCATGGAAGCTCCTCGAGGGGTCCAAGTGAGTGCTGCTGCAGGAGACTTCAAGGCCATTTGCAGGAAGGAGCTCCATTTGCAGTCTACAGAAGGGGAGGTGAGTTCTGAGGGGCAGAGACTGGCCCTTTAGTGCTAAGTGTGCATCTTCTCAAATTATATGCATATGATTTCAGGTGAAACAGACAGAATTGCTTCCTAAGAGAGCTTAAATGATGAAAATATTAATACTGCTCCTTGAATATGAAATTTGGTAAACCTAATGTTATTTTCTTTTCTTTTTTTTTTTTTTTTGGAGGAAGATTAGCCCTGAGCTAACTACTGCCAGTCCTCCTTTTTTTGCTGAAGAAGCCTGGCCCTGAGCTAACATCCGTGCCCATCTTCCTCTACTTTATATGTGGGACGCCTACCGCAGCATGGCGTTTCAAGCGGTGCCGTGTCCGCACCCGGGATCCAAACTGGTGAACCCTGGGCAGCCGAGAATTGGAACTTGCGAACTTAACCACTGTGCCAATGGGCCGGCCCCCCTAATGTTATTTTCTTAAGTCAAAGCTCCACTTATTTTCTACTGAAAGATATTCATTCATAAGTCAATTACAAGTGGGGCATCTAAAATCCTGTAATTTCAAAATTGGCAGATAAACATAATGAGTATCAAAATAATATCAAGAATCTTTGTTTTTTTGTCCTGTTTTGGTCTTCAAAAACTTCTTCCAAAAAGTACTTCAGATGTTTGTTTCTGTAGAAATGGCCCCTATATTTTTGCTAAAAGAGAAACAAAAGTTTACTTTATCATTTAGCCTGATTGTTATTTCCTAGATAAGGAGATGCATGCTAATATTTTTCTTCCATGTCACTTTATTTCCCCCAGAATCTCCTTTCAGTCTGTTGTCATTCGTTTAAAGAGCATCTGCTTTTCCTCACTGGCTGCTTTAGAGAACACCTTGCATTTGGTCTTCCACTCTTTCACTATAATGCAATAGACACATATTTATTTCATTTATCTTATTTGCTATATATGTTGTGATTGCTGTGTTCGCAGAACCACGTTTTTGTCAATTCCTCGACAGCACGTCTTCACATATTACCTCTCCCCCGTCTCGATGGCCTTCTTCTGAAACTCTGAAGAAACGCTATGTCTTTTCATTCTCTTCCCTCCAGGTCTCTTAGCCTCTCCTTCCTAGTTTCTATTGTTTTATCTCCTTGTGCCTCACTCTGCTTATTTATTCAGCTCTACATGCCCAGGTATCTGATCTTCAGTATCTAATCTCTTCTTTAATCCCTAAATTGAGCTTTTAATTTCAGTAATTATGTTGTTCATTTCTAGGATTCTCATCTGTTGGTTTTTTGAATCTGCCAGGACATCTTGGTGGTTGCTCTTTTCTTTGCTTGTTTGTTTTTAATTCTACTTCAATTATTTCATAGCCTTATACATAATACATACTCTACTCTGAATACTTTTGCTACAATTTCCGAAGTCCTTGAAAGTCTAAATCATTGTATTGCTGTTTCTACCAATTAATTCCCTTAGCATTTTCTTCCTTCATGTGCTTATTTTTTATTATGAGCTTACAAACATCAAGTTGAGAAGAAAAAGAATGGAAGAAGAATTTGAGAGATCCTCTGGAGCATTTCATATCTCTTCACACATAAAGACGAGGGCATAAATTAATAGAATCAGAGGACGATGCTCCTATGTCATCTTTAAGCTGTTAACGTTGTATTGATTCAAGACAAATTTTACTCACGGTCATGCACCACATAACGACATTTTGGTCAATGCTGGGCCACATATACAACAGTGGTCCCATAAGATTAGTACCATATAGCCTGTGTGTGTAGTCAGCTATACCTTCTAGGTTTGTGTAAGTGCACTCTATGATGTTAGCAAAATGATGAAATTGCCTAACAATGCGTTTCTCGGAACGTATCCCCATCGTTAAGCAACGCAAGACTGTATGTATTTTGCTTCCTTTTTATCAACAAACCTACTGGCAGGAACATATTATCATCTGAGTAGATATTGTAACTTAAATGATTTAGAAATAGACTTTGTGATATTTAAAAAACGTATCCATTTCACCTTTGAGGATTTCTTTCCACTATAATTGCAGACTACAGTACTTTTTCTACTATAGCGAGCCAGAAATCTTTCTTCAATATCTCATATTCTTTTTAAAAACATTGCATTTATCATGCTAATAATACATTCAAATTATTCATAATATCATCCCATAATACATATTGGTGGTTACTAATCTCTGTTCTGCTCGTATTTATGCACCACTTTATATGTGTTCTTTTATTCAACGTATCAGCAGTATCCTTGGATTCAATTACAGATTAGAATTTAATTGTGAATTAAGTATTATGCTATAATGAAATCATAGCCAGAGGTGTTCAGCTGTAGTCATTTTTTTATATTAATAAAATAGAGATACAGAAAAACACAACACTTTATATTAGAATAAAATAGCATGTAATTTTCCTATGAAGTGTGAGATGATATAAAATCTTTCTCATTGTTTCACTGACTACACCACAGAAAGGCAGATTCATCATTTACTAAACAACACAGAAATAGGTAAAGTCCTTACCTTTAGATAGTTTTAAACAAGTTAACATCAGAACAGACATGATATTGAGGTAACCAAAACAACAGACAAAATGCATAAGAATAAATTGCACCTAAAATTCTGCACTGCAGAAGTTTCAATGATTTCAGACATGGTGTTGCAAGGAATTTCAAATTCAGCTCTGAAGACAACACGAATCATGATTGTGTGTGGAACTTTAGAAGAGTTATAAAAGCATATGCAATACAATAACATAACGTATACTTTACAAGATCACAGAGGAAGGATAAAACCATTTTTATTTTGCAAATTAGTTAACATTTTCTATGACAGTGATAGGCATGATTTCAACAGGTGAGAAGGGGATAAATGAATTCTTGGTGGGGAGAAGACAGTGGGCTGTGACTTGAAAGCTCAGGGGTGTGATTCTGAGTACGAGGAAGAGTTTCAGAACAAATAGATTATATGGTTTATGGGGCAATATAGAATAGAAATATCAATTGTAGAAGTTGGAAAGTGAACAGTATCATAGTAATTGTGTTACCAGAACAGAAAGAGGTATGAACTAGCCTTTCCATGCTGGAGAAGCTGAGCAATGTTGGGTTGAAAAGAATCAATATATGACACTCCTTTTTATCTAGTGACTTAATTTTCTATCTCAAGCCAAGAAAATGCCACTTTCTCTTTTTAAAGACCCCATTCATTTTAATTTACCTATTAATAAAATCTAATTGCCTTACATGGGTCAGGCTACAGCTTGGATCTCAGAAGTTTACGGGATTAAGTATTGTCATATAGCTAAATACTGTCCTGAAAGGAGAGCTAGAGGGCACTGCCGTAGCTAAGCTGAAGCAGGGCACACACCATAAGGCCCAGGTCCTCCAAGACTGACTCCATTGGTGAGGCCTCCACAGCTATGCTTGGTTTCCAAGGCTGCCACCTGCATGCCCTATATGTATAAAAACAGCTACTTTCCACAGCTATTCAGGCTACACCAATAGAAAGAGGCCATAACTATAAAATCCAGCAATTTGGCATTGTGTCAGCAAGCCTCTGCAAACCACCAAAGCTAACTGGTAACATTGCTTTCTGTACTTACTAATAAATAAGCCATTCACAATATCTTACAGTCATTTGATCAATCCCATATGAGCCTCCTTATCCACGTGTTGTTTAGCTTTCCATGTTCCATTCTTTATTACCTATGTCTCATGGTTTCTTGGCCAGAGCACCAGCTCCTGATTTTTCTTCAGAGTGAACTCACCTCCAAATATGCAGACCTAAAACCACAGGGTCCCAGAGCTTGTCACCTATTAGCATTTGTGAAGCTTGAGAATGTCTGCTCTCTGAAAGCATGCTAGCTCCTAAAAAGAGGTGAGAAAAGGATGGGCTATTCAAGCCCAGTTCTTCTCTCAAACCCAGCCAGTGAGAGAAGTCATCCTCCTCTCCTGTGGAGACATGAATGCAAGAGCCCAGAGTGTGTACCAATTAGCATGTTACACTCATTGATGTCCCTCAACATGGAAACACAGAAGCAGAAAAATGAGGCCCAGCATCTACACCCCAAAAATGTATTGTCATTTTCTTTGTCTTAGGTTTTGTGCTTTTAACTTTCACATCAGAAATAATAATAATAATCTTCTTTAAAAAATTGTGTCACTTAACCCAGAAGTAATTATGGGGTAATAAATTTTAACATTTGACACCTACAAACAAAAACTCTATTCATGTTTTCTGAACTTTGAATACTGTTGGTAAATGCAATAATTCATTTATTTTATAATCTATTCATGTATTCAATAGCTATTTGCATTATGGGGAAGCTGTATGTGCATAGTCAAATATCGTAAAGTTATAAAAAAATTCAGGTGTGATGTTACCTTCAAGAAGGACATAGTTTAGTAGGAAAAGTAAGATATAATATGACTACAAAATAACATATCAAGTGATCAGCAAAATAAGATATTAATAATAATAAATTCTACGGGAGAACAAAATAAGAAGAGTCTTTCACCTTGGAGCGTCAGGGAAGACCCATGGAGGATGGAGAAGATGAACTGGACTTTGGTGGAGGGTGACAATTGTACCCTAGAAGGGAGAGACGTGCAAGGTGAAGGAAGAATGTTCTTTCATGCCATGTGCACTGGCACAATTCTGTGCACTATTCTATAGCCAGGAACCAAAGACAGGCCCTGCCCTCACAGATCTTACTTTCAAGTAAGAGAAACAAACAGCAAATAATGAATACACATAATATAATGTTAAGAAGAGATTCTTTTTTTTCTTTTTTGAGGAAGATTAGGCCTGAGCTAACTACTGCCAGTCCTCCTCTTTTTGCTGAGGAAGCCTGGCCCTGAGCTAACATCGTGCCCATCTTCCTCTACTTTATATGTGGGATGCCTACCACAGCGTGGCATGCCAAGCGGTGCCATGTCTGCACCCGGGATCCACACTGGCAAACCCCTGACTGCTGAGACGTGGAACGTGTGAACTTAACCGCTGTGCCACCGGGCCGGCCCAAGAAGAGATTCTTACTATAGAGAAAAATAAAGCTGTCAAGGAGAGGTTTATGGATTAGTCTTATTTTAATCAGAGAATTAAGAAATCCTATCTGAGAAGGTGACCGTCTGGTAAAGATCTGATTAAACATGGTCATGTCTAAATTAATCTAAAGTATACATGCCTATAATATATGAATCCATTTTCTGGCTTCCTTGCAGTATGCAATCGATTCCTGTGTTTCAAAATCTATACAGCATGAAAAAGGCAAACAGTGGAAATCTCCCTCCTACCCCTGTTCTCAAACCACCTACGTGATATACACCCCCACTTGTAAATATCTGGAGAAAAGTATTTCAGGCTAATGAAATAGGGAATAAAAAAGCCCTGAGACCAGAGTTCTTTGGTATATTTGAGAAAATGCAAGAGCTTGAGTAAGAAGAATTATAAGAAATGTTAAAAAGATAGGCCAGGTCACACAGGGCTTGTGGACCATGGAGAGGAATCAAGATTCAGTTGAAGTGTGGACGGAGGAGGCCATTAGAGAGTTTTGAGCACGGGGGCGGGGGAGGGGGGCATGATTTGATTTGCATTTCTTAAAAATTAGATCTATACAGTATGTAAAATATACTGGACGAGGACGAGAATGGCAGCTGGGAAGCAAGTTATGGGAAGCAAGCAATTAGGAGTCCCACTAAGACATGAATAGGACTTGGATGAGGGCAAATATGTGGAAAATGCAGTAGTCTTTGATTGTCCTGTCAATTTAGAGATGCCTTTAGGCAGTAATTAGCTATATAACAATAGAATGAGGAAAAAGCTAGAGAGAGTTATTTCTTTGCTCACTCACATTCATGATTCAATTTTTCTTTCTTTGGAACTTTCCCCATGCATGTCAAAACCATATGATCACTGTCCATCAGCGTGTTGTGTCCATTATTCGGAAGCAGTGAAGTAATTTGCAAGTTAGAAGACATAGCAAAGTAGGTGTTGAGTACAAGTACTGTTTCATGGAGACTTCAAACCTGATTATATCTGTTGTTAATTGTGCAGATTACCTACTCGGTATATCCTTTAGACTGTCTGTCAACGTGATTTTACAAGTATTTAAAAAAATCAGGCCAGAGAGTAAATTTGTTTTTAATTAATTGCCCATCGCTTCAGTAATGTCATCTCCATGAACATCCTTATTTCTTTGTATGTTCTTTAGACTAGGCATGATTAAAAAGCTAAATTGAGAGACTGTCAAAATCATTAATTTTCTGTGATGTTTGAATAACTAGGTTGGCCCCTTAAGCAGATTGTACAATATCCCTTTTCAGATCGGGCTTTCTGTGAGAATGCACCACGTCCCAAAGGAGAAGATAGCTGCTGAGCTTTTGGGCTATACCGTAGGAATGTAATTTGTTTGTTCAACAAAGCATGGCAGCTAAACCAATATAATTGTTTGTTGTGTAGGCTTTCTTATTAGACTATATTGTCAAGCTCTGAGAAATGTAAAATGCTAAAGTGAATTAAAATGCAATTTCTTTTCCCCCTAGATATTTTTGAATGCAGATACAATCCGGCTGGGAAATCTACCGACCGCCTCCTTTTCATCTTATTCATCAAGCTCCTCAAATTCTCGACAGACAGTCTATGAACTGTGTGTCTGTCCCAATGGCAAACTGTACCTTTCTCCAGCAGGAGTAGGTTCCACTTGTCAGTCCAGTAGCAACATCTGCTTATGGAACTGAAGTGACTGATTTCTCCTCACACCAGAATAGCCTTTTGTTCCTGTCCGTCTGCTTCACAGTTTTGCTCGGTTTCCCTTGTGATCAGTCCAGAGCTTCTTCAAATGGTCCACAGAGCAACTTTTTCCAGTGTAAGCAGGGATTCACCGCCACCTTCTCGTGTGATTTACCGTACTGTCCAACACAGAAAGTGCGAATGACAGAACAATGGAAAAATCATCTTCAGCGGGAAAACTGGATCATAACTTTTGCTCAAAAGGGAGAACAACATAGGTGCCTTTGCTACATGAAGTGAAGCACACAGTTTTAGATTTTTGCAGGACCTGGATATGAACTGCATATGCATACATGACATGGATGAAATTCCCAGTATCCAATGGCAAGATGAAATGGTTAACCCTGTGAGAAAACTAATTCTACAGTCTGAAAGCACAATTTTCCATTCATCTTTTTGGATGTAAACTTTTATCCCTGAATTTTAAAATTTTAAAGCATTATGTAATGCTTGCTTTACTAAAGTTAAATTCAATACATAGTTTTTAACAAAACACAACTAAACAATACAGAATCCCACCCTGAGTTTTATTTGTTTCTTTAAATTCAATGTGTTGTTACTCTTTGTCTATTACGTCTAGAATTTTGTACATTAGGTAATTTTGAAAGCACTCAGCAATATAACCTTTACAGAATTAGCAAAACGCCATTATACTGTCATTTGTCAGATCTGAATGGCCTTATATAGTATTTACTTGGCTATTGCATGTGATGTATTTGCTTTTAACAAAACATCTAATTTATTGCAATATAAGGTAGGATGAAGAGGGACATACTGATGGTGTGGAATCCGTAGCTCTTATTTTTTTTTAATTTACGTGTTATCCTTTACACCAGGTTCTAATAGTACAATTTTTGTTTGCTCCATCCACTTTATACTTGACTCTGACTGCTAAAATTCAAACATCCTCTAAATAAATAAACACTAATATGATGCATAATGCTGAGAATGGATTCACTTTCCATTGGAATATCATCTTCAGAATTATATCTATATATTTTTTATTGGAGGTTAAGGTTTAAGGATGTAGAAATTAAATTAAAAATCCGTGCTTAAAGAGTAAAAAATACCACTGTTAACAAACATGTTGAAAATGTGTTTACTCCATTAGATTCATATTTTAAGGAATTTAGTTACATTTCCTTTCAGGTTTTAACATCTAGTTATTTTTATTAGACTGTTAAGCTACCCTGACAACAGAAATCATAGTACCTTCTGTTCTCCATGCTTCTTTTTGTAAATAAGCTCCTAATAAATAACTCCAGTATACTATAGATTCGTTTATCCCAACACTCCTTAACTCAAATTCTTGAAACTTACAAAATCCAAGAATGTAAAATTGTATTAAACATTTCCTATTATGGGAAGATGACTTTATTATTATAAGGTAAGTCCTTAATTTCCATGTACCAATCAATCTTCTCCCCCATGCACGCTCTTGCAGGTGTTGGGAAATTTCATTTTGGGAATCCGTGACTGTAGAACCTTTGGGGTTCAGGCCTCTACAGCATGGGGTGAAGTGGGAGATTGGAACTTGAAGCAATTTGGCTAGTGAAAGTAGGAAAATTGGGTAACATAAGCAGCAAAGTGAACCATTTGGCCAGAATTATCTTGCTTGGATAACCTATCATATTGAATTCTTGAAAAAACTCCATTTCACTAAACACATTCTGTACTCAGCAGAAAAATCAGAAAGCTAGTACAGGCTTATTACTTTTAAAATAGAACTTGAGTTGTGGTTGGAAGTTATTGTATAAAACTTTAAATCAATTCAGAGTAAGAATTACGGTATGTATGCAATGGCTTAAAATTCATACCATAACAAAAAAGTTCAATTTATTTAAACTAAAACATTAGAATCTAATATGAGAAATTCTCACATTGGCTTTTGCAAAATACTCACACAAAGTATAACACAAGAGATTTTGAAAAATTATGGGTGCTAAACACTGTATTACGGACTTTTTTAGGAAAACACTATGTATTAATTTGAGATATATTCAAGTTCTAAATATCTCTAAATTAAAACACTTAAGAAAGTTTCTTAGTCAAATGGGAACAATTCTTTTGATTAGTTATTAGCCCTGCTTCTAATCTCAGCTCTGTCTCCAATAATCAGTGCATTGACTTAGACAGTCTGGGAGTATCTCCAGCCTTTGGTTTACTCAACTTTACCAAAAAAGTATTGAATCAAATGGTCTCCAGAGAGTCCTTCCAGCTCTAACATATTCTCATTCCAAGAGGTGGAAGGGGCCATTGAAATTTTAAATTATATGTCATAGAGGAGGGAAGGTGAAAAAAAGGATGAGACAAAAAAGTGTAAAAACCAATTCCAGTGAGGGGCTGTCAAATTTTGAATTCTAATATGTTCTGAAAGGTTACAGACACAACTCAAAAAATATAGAAGTTAAAAGATTTACATTATGTCCAAATGATGTAAAAAAATTTTTTTGCTACTAAAAAACATTTAGTAGGAAAAAATAGTGATACAGATGGCTTTCCTATCCAAGACTGAATATTAGTTAAAATTACTTGACTGGCTATTTTAGATTCCTTGGAATCTAAGTATAAACGCAGCCTCAGAATTCGAGCTTCTCTTGAAGGCTTAGAAGATTGCTCCTAAAAGTCTTTAATTTCCTCATAAAAGAAGGGTTGGTTCTTTCTTAATACAGAGTTCCCTTAATTGCAGACTACCCAAACAGATTCATTATGTGTTTTTCCAGTACCATTTTTATGTTACAACATACATATAGTGCAGTTTACGGAGATGCAAATATCATCTTTCCTAAATCAAACTCAGAAATATAATTCATTTAAAGTGTACTACATGGACCCTCTACTTTGTATTCGGGTTAGCCAGAGAAGGCAGAGAGAGAAGAAAAGAAGAAGGCAGGCAAGCAGAAAGGCAGGAAGGATAGAAGGAAGGAAAGGGACTGACAATTCCCAGCGTTTAAATTCTTAACTGGGAATGGATAAACTGAGAAGTGATTGAGCTCAGTTTTTGGGGGTCAAAAGGAGAGAAGCAAAGAGGAGTCATTCTTTTTTCTTTCAGAATATTTCAGGAAGATCCTTCCAAAAAAATGCACTTCCAAATTTCATGTTTCTTTTGCTCAACATCTCCAAAATTTCTACCAGGTATTTCTTAGTCCTATTTTTCTTTCTTATTTTATTATAAACCATAAACTTTATAATCTGGTGCATAATTATTTATCCAAAAATTTAAGATAATTTTATGCTTCAAATTTTATGTTAACCTGGAAATCTTGCATTTCCAGTTCTGCCCTATATACTCATGTGACCTGTAGAAGTATATTTAGTTATCTTGACCACAGTTTTCTTATCTGTGAAAGGGGTACATCAAACTAGAAGTTTTCTTTGATTACTTTCTTCTCTAAATTTCACTGATTCACTAAAGAAAAGACTCAGCAATCTTGGTTCCAGTACCTAGTCTGCACTAGTATTTTTTTATCTCCTTACGTAACTTAAAATACTGCTTATAAATGTTGAAATGCAAATCTTTCCAGCATCCAATCCCCATGCCTTTTCCATACTTTCTTTCTTGTTCTTACCATTTGAACATTAATATCCCTTTTGGAAAATCATGCTTTGCTGATAAGCTTCAGTAATATGGCTGACATTAAAAAGGAAAAGAATGTATTCTGGTCTTACTAAAAATGACTATTTAGGAAATTAATGGAAATATTTAACAAATATTAATAGTCTCTTGATGATTCTGTTATTACTTATCTCTATCCAACTAAAAAGCATTGGTCTTTTGAAGAGAAGGTAATTTGATCACAAACAGCAATTGCTGAATTTTTTATAACGTATGCCATTCAAAATTCCTACATATTCTACCATCTGAATTACTCAATTGGACAGTGCCTCATTTTATGAAACTGGCATTTGATACAACAAAACTGAGCAATTATGTCATTGCAAACACAGCATCTCTATTTGAGAGAGGAATAGGCAGAGAGCTGGAGAGTGTTTAATGCATTTAAGCGCTTTATAGCAGATAGTGTCAATAACATAATATTAAATTATTAAAATAGTTGAAGACATTTAATGGCCAAATTCTCTCTACAGCCATCAAGGCCAAACTCACATTTGAGTTTCATGTGAATGACGTCACCTTATGCTTCCAGTAGCTTTGGTCTAATTAGATTGCTCATGTGACCATATTTAAAGATACTTGGAGAAATTATTTTCTCTACATCCTAGTGTATATTTAGTAATGAATATTGGAAAATATCATTATCACAAAGTAAAACAATATTGTATTTTTATTCTTTTAAAACAATCATAAACTAATGAATGACCTCACTGAACACTGTTATTCGTATTGTTTTATATTACAGTTCATTAGTTTAAATGTCAAAGACCAAAGACTGGGATTTCTATTGTATTTAACTTTACAACACTGCTGCTTCTACTAATTTATTCAAATGAATAGGAGGGCTTATAATTATAATATGAGGTAGTAAACACCCTCCTTGCAGGATTCTGAGCTGTAGACCATTAATTAATGCTTTTGTTTTAGAAGGAAAACTTTGTTAGTGTAATCCACTTATCTTTTCTACATGCATAATAAATTTCTTGATATTCATAAAACCAATATATATAGACCATATCACAAAATGAGTCCAGGATTGATTTATCGAGTTGCCCTAAAACTTTCACGCTTGCTAAAAATTCTTTGGAGAATATAATTAATTTGAAATATTTCCAGAACCAGGGGGGTATTTTTTAAGCGTTGATTGAAGTGGTTCCACTCTTTGAGAAAGTCGATGAAAAACATGAGAGGAAATGAGGTATAATGAACTGTGATTCTTTTTGTTTTTGCAGTCTTAATATCTCATTTGTTTGAATATTTATAAATAAAAGCCAAACAGGGTTAAAGATGTGCAAGGACATTCACTTACAATGGAAATATGTAATTTCAAGTTTGAGTGTCTCGTTATTTATACAATTCTTTAAACCAGGTCCACTACTCATTTATTTTGTTTTGTAATTTTCATGTAAATGTTTTCTTGTATATACAGATATATGAAAAATGGAACTATTTTCTTACACATACTATGCAATATGTTTGTAAAATTGCAATATTACCAAAATTACAAAAGCTGTGCTTTTGTACTCTATCTTGCTTTATGTAAAATCAACCTTTTTCTATTTAAATGGACTATCTGTTCCATAAACTGTAGATAACATATCTATTCAAAAACCAGTCTATTGTATCTTTTGTTTAGTTTGGGGTGGATTGGGTTATATTTCTTTTGGGAGAAAATGCAACAAAGTTTGGCAGTTGGAAACTTATTTTTCTCAGAAAATGAGAACTTTGAAGCATGCAATGAGCTCATATAATTTAAGATCTCTCCTGTAATTCTTGTATTTTGCCCTAATTTTGGTGCTACTGTGTAACCATGATTAAATGTGATAGTCAAAACAAAGAGAATCAAAATCCATATCATTTCATTTATTTTATTGAGAAAACAATTTCAAAGAGGAGGGACATGAGTAGTAGTAAATAGAGACCTTTTTCCATTGTGTTCTAAATATAAATTCTATTAAGATTTATGCTTTAAAAATTTAGTTTAATCTACATATTCATACTTGATAAAGATGCTTCTCTTATGAAAAACTGAACATATTGTTCTTCTTAAATATATGTTCAATAGAACTAAAGAATTCAAATTGATTTAAGTCATGCTCACTACATTTTATCAGATGATTAGCTAATTATTTATCTATTCTGCAATCTCTATGATGTGATTTTGTTATGAGACTGGAAAAATTGCTATTTGCTCAAACACACCCCCCTACACAGATATATATGACCACACACAAATACACATAGACATGAAACTGTGAATATAAACACATACTAACCAGGATTTACATATGTGATGTTTCATTTATTCCTTTCCTTGTTACATTCACAATATCAAGAACCAGCTCAGTTCAGGATAATTTATTACCTTTCAGAGGTATAATTCCCAGTCCAATTTCTTACATGCTTTGAGAGTGACATTATTCCTCATGTGTTCCAAAAAAGCAACAGTATCCGTTGAATGGTTTTTTTTTAAGTCACTATTACCTTTTTTCTTGGCTACCAAATATCTCTATACATTGGTCTACATATTAGAAAAAGCAAAACAAAACCAGAATCATTTACACTGCTCACAAAAGCTTTAAAATATTAAATCTAAATAGAAAATAAATGAATACTTTTAATTTGGAGAATTATATATATTCGATGACTTTATTTAATCTCCAAAAAAGTTTTGGCTTGTTCCAATAAGCAACCAGACACTTACATACTTATTTTCAGTAGATCCTCACACCATCTGCCAACCATGCCAATGCCTGGTGTTTGCTAAGATCTTTCCTCTTATGAAGTGGAGATATTGCAGAGCAGAGGTTGGGGATGGATAGTAAGCCAAGTAATTCCAATGAAATATTATTTTAGTGTTTTCAGAGCATTGGTATATCACTAAAGGCAAAGCTACAGAAAGTGGCACTTGCATAAACTGAAAATTTTGCTGTAGCTTCTCTTAATTACCAGGCAGAAGCTTACCCTCTTTTTAGGTCACGTGACAAATTTTACAGGAAAAGCAGTCTTTTTTTTTTATTTTCTTTCCCTCTTAATAAGAAATATTACTTGCCATGAAAGTAGAATTTGTGGTAATGGACAAAACGTGCTATTATAGTATTCACTGGTGTTTTAAAAATTAAATATATTCAGCCAGTTAAAAAACTATTCTAATTTAAAAAGGGAGTCGCTTTAAATTGTTGAAAATATAAATTGCCCCCCCCCCACACTTTTTATCAAAGAATTACCATTGATACTAAAAGGAGAAGCATTAAGTCAAAAAAGAAAGTGTTAATTTTAGTTTACAAATAAATACTAAACTTTTTCTCAGAACCAGCCCAATCCAATCATTTTTGCTCAGTCGTGGATATAAATTGTGAAGATAAAATCAGTACATCGTCTTGGTTCATACACAATGCTTAGTATATTGTATAATCTACAATTAAATATTAGATTAAATTACTTTTACAGATATGATTTAGCTGATCTAGTCAAGATCAAGTATTAATCACTTATTTTCTAATGTATCCCTGTTTCCAGAAAGAATATCTGAGTTCTTGCAATATAAAGTAAACCCTTAAAAGACAAAAATAATAAAGTAAAATCATACAGAAGAAAGAAGGAACCGAAAAGGTTAATCACTAAAACTAAAATAATCAGTATATTGAACATTGAATGTACATTTAAGTTTCCTGAAAGCCAAAGATTTAAAGGGAAATGGCATAAGCTACATCATTTGAGAAAAAGGAAGACAACAATTCATAATATATAAATATTTGCTAAATCTAAAGAATTATATTGCTTAGGTGTTTATCCATGGATCAATAAAGAAAACAGAATGCCTTAAAGAGTAGTTTTATTAAGAATTGCTCTTATCCAATAACTGTTCATAATTATAGAAGATAAGGTGTTACGGAATTGCCTAGTGTTGCGAAGTATGAGAATCTAAATTGTTCATAATTATAAATCATTAAAATATACATAAATTATCCCACACATGTAAAAATTACCCCAAATTTGTAAAATGTCAAACAAAAATGAAATAGATCCAAAGCATTTGTCAAGTTGCCAGATATTTTTAAAAATGTATAGTTTCTCTTATTATGCAATTTTTATGTTTTATATAGCAGTATTAATAGATGAGATAGCTTATAATGTAGGAGGGTAACAATATGGAAAATATCATAGGCGAAAAGTCTTGGTAAAACTCTATGCCATGTAAATTTTAACAAAAATGGTGAACGTAGTATTTTACTGCTGTTTATAACTTGCTAGAAGTTTCTGAATTCATTGGCCACCACCACTAAGGATTTTGGGACATCACGAAGAAAATTACTTATTGTCCTCAAAATTAATTAAAGAAATATAAAGCCAAAGGAAAACATAGCGAAAATTCCAGAAAGATATAATACCTTGTTTCATTGGGTCAATCTAATTACCCAATTAGATTTTAAAGATCATCTTGAATTCATACCTGGCTAATGGCTTTCCGCTGTGCTTTGAATGTACGGTACGTTATATGCGGTCCTTGTTTAAAGGCAGTCTGAAAGCCCAGAAAAAGTAAATTTAACAAGTTATGGCTTCAAAGTAAAACAATAATAGACAAAATATAAATTTGTTAAATAATAATTGAAACAACAAAGTAAAATATTAAAAGAACTTATATAAATTTCCTTTTACATTTCATCTTTCAACATCCAAAAACTATTTTTGCTATGATCCATTATCCATTTTTAGGAAAATTCCTGTTAAGTAAAATGGGTTTGAGCTTTTGAAAGAGAATCAGCAAACTGGAAGTTAAAAGATCAGATTCTAATTCCTGTGTTGCTTTGAATGTCATTCCGTAATCTGGACAAACCTAATATACGTGAAAATTTCAAACTGCATCCGTGATTACACATAGATATTTCTTGAGCACCAGCCTTGGCCAACGGAAAAGAGTTATCGATGTGGAACATGCCGAGAATGGTTCTAGAACCGGGTTCAAGCTCCCCAGAAAGGCATGGCAGGATCATTGACAATGTCAAAGGTTCTGGAGTGATTGATTAATTGCAGTACATCTGCTCTATTTTAGCAGTGAGATGATCTCAAGGTCTTTCAGTTCAACACTCAGTTTCCTGAATTATAAAACAAGGCGGTTAAATGCAAAATATTTTTAAATTCGTCAATGTTACCTTAATATCCTTTACAATTTTAAAGTGTTAAATTCTGTGCTATATAGAATGTACTTTTACTCTAATGTGGAAGTATAATATATAGTGCAATGTACTGAGATGAAAGAAATAAGGAATAGAGGTGGCAAGTTGTCAAGCATTTGATAAATTACAGTTCATTATGTAATTCAAAGTACACAATGGAGTAATCTGGGTTATGCAAGTTATCTGAGTTCCAGATAACAATTTTACTTGATAATCAACTGTTCAAAGTTAATGAACATGGGTTAAACATATATTTTTTATTTTACACTAAATTAAGACACAAATTATGTTACTTCTTTAATCATCATCTCATTATTTTTGGATTAAATTTAATTAATCCCAGGTTTATGGACAAGAAAGCTGAGTCTCAGAGAGGTTAAGAAAATTACCTACTACACTTTTTCGTCTTATAGATTTTAATGCCTTCATATGCCTGTTTATTTAATAAATGGTAACAAATATCTCCATATGTCAGGCATTATTCTGCCAGTCTAGTCAGTGGTAAATAAACAATAGTCAATCAAACAGATAGACAAGGCCGTGACTCTTGAGGAGCTTCTGAGCTGGCAGGGGAAAGTAGATGAAAAATAATGGAAAAATAGATAAACAAGATAATGTCATAATATGAAAAGTTCTATGAAGAAAATAAGCAATAAGGTGAGAGTCTCACTCATTATGATAAGCACTTTAACAAGAATAAGAATCTTATAATCTCAAGTCACAAAGACTTTCTTTAGTATATTTCCTGGCATTGTGCAGTAGGATGTGTGCCAACCCAACCAGTTGAAAACCAGGATGTCAGTTAGGAAAATAGTCATGGGAACAGTGACTGAGAAATGTATTAGATTTCAATAAAATAAACAAGGCTATACTAGAGAAATATAAAGCAAGAATAAACAGTCACTGAAATTCTTAAATCTACAATTGGAATCTAAGTCATATGCTGCTATAACAGTTTTAATCACGATCGCATGTGAGAGTCCATGTTTTGGCCATGGGCATGCTCTCTTTCAATGCAGACCATTGTTGATCTTATCTCCTGGCTGCATGTGGGAGATTATGCTTGTTTGAATGTGAGTGTGATATATTACCCAGCACTGACAAAAAGTTTTGTACTATAGAATGCCTTCCCCCAAAATAAATCTCAGAATGGTATTCTAATGATGAGAAATATGAGCGTTGATGCCCCCCCCCGCCAAAAAATACCGTTCATAGTGTGATTGCCTCCTACCAGGGGCCATATTTACTCTGGATTCTGACCCTTACAAAATGCTTGGAATGCTCAGTGCTGTTCATGTTATGTCAAATGACTCATGAATCTGTTGAATCAGATATTCCTACATCATTTTGGAATATTTTAGTTGTAGTCTTAACATGAATTTGCAAGATTCTCCTGACAGTTTGGCAAGATTCTATCTCTGCAGTTCTATAGTAATTGAACAATAAATTATCCATCTTAGTATCTTGAATTGCTCTGAAACATTTTAAAAATATTTATCATTGACCACGCTAAATTATGAACCTACACCTTGGTCATGTGCCCCTCAGGGCAAGTAGAATCATTTAAGTAGAGCAGGATTTGGGTTAATTGTTCTTTTCAAATTGGACATCCTAATGTTTGATATTGTTAGGTTGCACCCAGAGTACAGTGTGATAAATCTTCATCTTCAATCATATTGACTGGCCTAAAAATGGCATAGTACTTAGAAGCTCCAATATTCAACTTTCAAAGTATCCAACAAACTATACAAAGAAGTTTGGACCAGATCATTTTCCAAATCAGACTTTAGATTTTATGATTTTTTAAAGAGTGCACAGTCCAGGTCATTTCCTTGAATATAGCTGTTATTATGTTGCATGGTTATCTTAGCAGAGTACCATGGAAAATGCATGGTGATAAATACTTATTAATTTGAACAATTAAAACAGAGAAAAACAATTGAGTCAGAGGACCAGTATCTACTAGTAGCAACTTAGAGGTAACTACCATTTACGTTATAATAACTCTCTGGTTTTCAAAGATGAATCAGTTCAGTTTGGAGCTGCACCCATTGTTAATGGTAACACTAAAAACAGATTTCCAGGCTCTGACTGATCCATCAACTTCTCACACTGCTTTAAAGAAAACTGACCTACCATGTATTCACCACTCCATGAATGCGTACAATGAAATAAACGCAAATGTCCTCTAGACTCCTAAGACACGTACACATTTCTTCTAAGAAATAGTATTTAAGTGTTATTTGATAATTTGTTTTAAGTTAAAGGTACGTCGTTAATGGTAGCCCAGGGTACTCACTTGTCAATATTCTGATCATGATCACAAATGTTGAAAGGTCATTTGTCCCATTGAAGATCAGGAAGTGGAATAAAACTAATTGAACTCATTCTGCCTCAATTTTATCTTTCTCTGTGTTTGTTTTTGTTTTGTGTTATTTATCATCAAAAGCTTAATCCTCTTTTATCAAATGTTTATGAATGATTGTACTCTACTTTTCAGACTCATAACAGTTGAAGTAAGATTGATCCAGTTGGGTTAATGTGATAAATGCAAAACTGTTACAATTTTTCCTAGCATAAAAAAGTTATTGGAATAAGCTTAAAAGACTATATGCAAGATAAGTTACAGCAATATACGAACATAGTGGCTGCTTTGTCTAAATGTATAGTTCTTTTCATGTAGTTTAGCCACATATTTTCAAATTTAAGATGCTGCACTGAAAATGTCAAAGAAAATTGGCATTTTATCTACAACACTGTGTTCAATTGTTCTGCTATGGTGGGGAAATATATTTAATCCATTTTGTGTAACAGCAAAGACTTGATCTGGATTATCTGGGAATGGTTCTTGCTTTTGTCCTGCCATGCATCTAAATTCTGTAATGCTGTGCAAGTGGATAGTCAAGAGAAATTCTAATGTCTACTTATCTCAGAACAGTGATCAGTCATGTCCATAAACACAATCAGTATTCAAAAATGGGAATGAATTATGGAAACTATATTATATCTTGAAAATTAAAGAGAAATGATCAACAAAAAGATAGTTGAAGATTTAGGCAATTATTCTTGTTAAAACGCATAATTTGCTCTAAGCTCAGAGCTGTTATTTTCAAATATTGTCCCCTCCATGATGACTTCAACAAATTGTATAATATATATTGAAAAAATGAAAGGCAGATAATATCATATGCAATTTCTGCAGGCTTAGCTTCTCAGTCCATGATGTCTGGATTAGTCCAGTTTTTCATGACCTCAGAAAAGAAGAATCATCTCAAAAATCAGTAAACAGAAGGAAAAGTATATAACTGAAGGTGTTAATTATTCATTGTTTGAATAAGTCGGTATTTTTCTGAATCTTATCCTGTTCTGAAGATGTATTTAAGCCAATAATAATCTGACCTGAAAGTTTTCATTTAATTCTCTGCACTTTTCCCCAAATACTATTTACCAAATAGATTAAAGTATAATTGGGACACTTTTCTTTATTCAGGGACTCCAATAAAATAGTCTTAACCTAAAACATTCAAATTTCTAATTTGCAAACGCTAACACTTACAATAAATAAAGTTGATTTTTAAAATAAAAGATTGGATTTTCTTAGCGTAAAATAGCTGTTGGAATAAGTTTTAAGTGGAATTCTCTTAGTAATTGCTTAGGTATAGAAGATTCAATCGGTTGCATCTAATTTTCATCCTACACTAATAAAATCATGTTCTACTTTTATCTGAAAATTGGGCCACCCAAATGAAACCAAACTTAAGGCTTTTCGAGAAATGACTTTGTGATTATTCAAAAAGTATAGGAAGCTCTTTAGAAAGTAGTTACGCCTATCCAAAATTTATATAATTTAACACATAACACCCTTGGTTTCCTTTGGGAAATTTAGGAGTAGCATGTTAATGCCACAGATAAATGAAAAGTCCATGTTTTTTCATTACTACAAGCCTTGTTTGCAGCAAAACACATTGTCTAGTTTAAAAGTGTGCTGGAATCACACCTTATCTTTTTTTCTTGGTGATTGGGTTTGGTTTTTTTTTTTACCTCCTGTTTCAAAACTTACCTGTTTTTTAAAGCACAATAAATTTTTAACTTTTCCACAAATAGAGTACACTTTATGCTTTTTAAGGGATTGAAAATTTTAGTTCTACATTAAAAAAATTAATTCTTGCCATATATTATGGATAGCAGGGAAAAAAATTAATTTTGATCACACAGTTCCACTTTCTTGGATGATATAATTTATATCAGTTTAGCTAATGTCCCTACATAATGTTAAGGTATATAAGCATATCTTTCAAAAATTAAACATTATACAGTTTAACTTTAAAATATCATTTTAGTTAAATCATTGTTATAGTAAAATATTTGTATTCCAATAACGTTTCTAAATAATATATTATATCCTTTTACAAATATGTTTTATTGGGGTTATTAGAAATATATACATGTAATGTAAAAGTTATAAATATATATTACATTGGATTTTTAAAATAAATAAAAATGTTTAGTATAAATTATAGTCAAAGGTGATAACTTTGTCTCTCATATTAAAACGAAGGCTTTGCCACTATAATGACAACATTTATTTTAGGAAGAAAAAACTTTCCTGGGAAAATGTGGTAAATAAATTCTATTATAAAGCATCAAAACATCCACCAAAGTGAATGACAGATTGAAGCAGTCACTGAGACAGCAAACTGATCCTTTATTTCTTCAATGATATATGCCTTTTACATTTCATAACTAAGGATGTTCTGCAAATATACATTTCCTTCAGTTAACTTTTCTGTAAAGAACCAGCCTGCAGAAGGAGGCAATATGCCCCTTTAATTAGGCTGGAATATGTGTCTCTTAATGCAGATTCATATTACACTGAATCAGTGTTTCCAAAAGTATGTTTCACTGAACACTAGTTTCACAAGATATCAGTGAGTATTGGGGAAAAAACATCATATCGCCTCCAACAACAGTAAAATTGAACAACAATAACAAAACCATGAAAAGCACTGGACAGGAAAAGTCAAACAAATTTGTTTAATTGTTAAAGCATTTAATATGTATTGAGTAACTTCAAGATAGAGATTCGTTTTGCAAGGACTCTCAGTTATTTAACCAGAGAAATCATTTTTTCAGAGAATGTTATACTGAAGCATCTCTTGAGAAATACTGCTGTAGTTTTTTCAGCAGTGTACTGTATGGCTAATTGAGATTTTGTTTACATAACTCATCCACATTGTTGTGCAAAGAAATGCTCTCAAGCCACTTGTGCCTAAGCACACTCAAATAACTTAATATTTTCTAAACATAAAAACTTTCAAATTTACTCTAAGAACTTTCCATTTAGCCTGCCAGTTTTAATTCTGATTCTCTCATCTTGCCTTTTGATATCCACAAAGGATTCTATGTCTTCCTATAAATATTTTATGCACATTTTATTCATGACAAGTATATAAAATTATGGAGTGCATGCACATTGTTTTACACCTGGATCATCATTTGTTCTTTTACAAGAGGTCAGATTGTATCTGGGCTGAAGCTATAGAATTGGAGAATCTGGAAAATTATGATATTTTCATATTTAGTAACAATATAGAGAACTAACAATTCTATAATCCCATTGTTATTTCCTATATAGTATATTTAAAAATTATTTGTTCCCAGACATCCTTTCATGTCATATATTTTTTAAAAACTTAGATCTTGAGTAGCTGTTAAAGATTTATGAAAATAAAAATACAGTCTTCAATTAAAAAGTATTAACTCATTAAATTGTAAATGAGAATAAACCCAACTTTAAAGATAAGGATAGTCATAGTCAGATAATCCAGTATTCACTGATTCAAATCTTTGAATCTTTTTTTGTCATTTTTTAATAACATACTCTTCTTATTCCTAGACTATACCTAATGATTGGAATGTATGATGCCTTACAAAATTATACCAATATTAGTTTTATTTACAAACACTTTCTAATATGTTTTAAAACAATTAATTTACATTATTATTATGACATTCAAGAAGTACTACTTCAAATAAATGGTGCAGAAAGAAAAGCCACATTTCCAAAGATAATGAAAAATCCAGCACACTCCCCTTCAAATTCCATTTAAAAAGGAGGAAAATTCCACCTGATTATACAAGAATGAGCTAAGACATATTGTCAGTATATGTGATCGCATTAGCGTACATTTTGGTGGGAAAATAGAGCAATATATATGAGAAAGAGTTAAAAAATCCATATTACAAATAGTACCAAATCAGAAATATCTTATGGATTGATTTAAAGTTAGAGATATCAAAGTCCTTCAAGATAATTGGGGCAGGACTATCTTTCTATCACTACAGGAAATATTTCCATAGAAAAAAAGCAAAGACTGTGTATCATATCAAAAACATGTTTCCATAAGGGTCAAAACTATACAAAAGTAGCTTCTCTTTGTAAAAAAAAAAACTATCCATATAGTACAGACGCATTCAGTGCAACTAAGTTTAGTTTACAGATATACGACAATGTCCCACTGGAGACTGCCTGATTTAAATATCCTGAAAAATGTCATTTTTGTACAGATACTAATGTTTTCTTGTTTTGGAGATCTCCTTACTCCTTCTCCCTGATCTTTCCTGCCAAATGTCTTTCCAATCTTTTGTTGTGGGTTTAATGGTAGCTGAATGCCTTCAAAATTTCTGCTTACTTCTGTGAAAAATGTTGTTGGGACTTTCATAGGGATTGCATTGAATCTATAGATTGCTTTAGGAAGAGCACGGAATATCTTTCCATTTCTTTGTGTCTTCTTCAATTTCTTTCAACAATGTTTTATAGTTTTCAGTGTACAGATCTTTCACCTCTTTGGTTAAATTTGTTCCTAGGTATTTTATTCTTTTTGTTGAAATTGTAAATGGGATTGTATTCTTAATTTCTCTTTCTGCTGCTTCGTTGTTAGTGTATAGAAATGCAACTGATTTTTGTACGTTGATTTTGCATCCCGCAACTTGACTGTATTCCTTTATTATTTCTAAAAGTTTTTTAGTGGACTCTTTAGGGTTTTCTAGATATAAAATCATGTCATCTGCAAAGAATGACAGTTTCACTTCTTTTCCAATGTGGATCCCTTTTATTTCTTTTTCTTGCCTGATTGCTCTGGCTAGGACTTCCAATACTATGTTAAATAAGAGTGGTGACAGTGGGCATCCTTGTCTGGTTCCTGTTCTTAGAGGGATAGCTTTCAGTTTTTCTCCATTGAGAAGGATATTTGCTGTGAGTTTGTGACCTTTATTATGTTGAGGCATTTTCCTTCTATATCCATTTTATTTAGAGGATTCCTGAGAAAAAAAAGAACAAAGCTGGAGGAATCACACTCCCTGATTTCAAATTATGCTACAAAGCCATAGTAACCAAAACAGCATGGTACTGGCACAAAAACAGACACACTGATCAATGGAACAAAATTGAGAGCCCAGAAGTAAACCCACACATTTATGGAGAGCTAATATTTGACAAGGGAGCCAAGAGCATACGATGGAGAAAGGAGAGTCTCTTCAATAAATGGTGTTGGGAAAACTGGACAGCCACATGCAAAAGAATGAAAGTAGACCATTCCCTTACACCCTGCACAAAAATCAGCTCAAAATGGATTAAAGACTTGAATGTAAGACCCAAAACTATGAGACTTCCAGAAGAAAACATAGGCAGTATGCTCTATGACATTGGTCTGTCAAATTTTCAAGTCCCAGGTCTGACCGGGCAAGGGAAACAAAAGAAAAATGAACAAATGGGATTACATCAAACTAAAAAGCTTCTGCACAGCAAAAGAAACCATCAGCAAAACAAAAAGACAACCTAACAATTGGGAGAAGATATTTGCAAACCGTATATCAGATAAGGGGTTAATATCCAAAATATACAAAGAACTCATACAGTTCAACAACAACAAAACCAACAATCCAATTAGAAAATGGGCGAAAGATCTGAACAGAGATTTCTCCAAAGAAGATATACAAATGGCCAACAGACATATGAAAAGATGCTCAACATCATTAGCTATCAGGGAAATGCAAATCAAAACTACAATGAGGTATCACCTCGCTCTGGTCAGAATGGCTATAATTAACAAGACAGGAAACAACAAATGTTGGAGAGGGTGTGGAGAGAAGGGAACACTTGTTCACTGCTGGTAGTAGTGCAAACTGGTGCAGCCACTATGGAAAGCAGTATGGAGTATCCTCAGAAAATTAAGGATAGATCTGCCATATGATCCAGCTATTCCACTGCTGGGTATTTATCCAAAGAACTTGAAAACACAAAGGCATAAAGACTCTTGCACCCCTATGTTCATTGTGGCATTATAAACAATAGCCAAGACATTGAAGCAACCTAGGTGCCCATCAAGGGACGAATGGATAAAGAAGATGTGGTATTTATACACAATGGACTACTACTTAGCCATAAGAAATGATGAAATCCAGCCATTTGTGACAACATGGATGAACCTTGAGGGTTTTATGCTGAGTGAAATAAGTCAGAGGGAGAAAATCAAATACCATATGATCTCACTCATAAGTAGAAGATAAAAACGACAAAAAAAAAAAACACATAGCATTGGAGATTGGACTGGTGGTTACCATTGGGGAAGGGGGGAGGGGGGAGGGCAAAAGGGGTGATTAGGGTCACATGTGAGGGGATGCACTATAATTAGCGTTTGGGTGGCGAACATGATATAATGTATACAGAATTCGAAATGTGATGTACATCCGAAAAAAATAAAAATTAAAAAAAACTTCTGCTTAAAATATTCTTAAAGACCCAATAATCATTGTTATGCACAAAATCCACTTATCGAAGGTGAATATGTGAGGTCCTATTTTGTATTCTCTTATACCCAAGTAGCTGCAAATCACCACACTGACCACAATGTTCTGTGTTTGCAGTTTCTCGTCCAACATGTCTTACTGACTTGGATGTCCATAACCTTTGGTCCTAACTCTGCCGCCCAGGAAAATAACACAGCAGTTGGCTTCTCCATTACCTTAATACCATGTAGCCCTTTGTGAATAACATAACCTCACATGTAACATTGTTCCTCACTGGTGCAACCCACTCAATATAATTTATTTTTAATAATATTTAAGATGTCAAGAATTCTGAATAGTAATTACATTGTGAATTTTCCCCTCTTACCTTTACTTAAATTTTTGTACTTAAAGAGAATTCAGTGAAAGAGAGCTATCTAAAAACTAAAATATTTTAAAATGTTGGTAATGATTATAAAGTGAGTATAGATATGATATGAAATATGAAATAGTATAATTCATGAATGACTAGTAAGGTAATTAATAAATACATTGTAAATAAAATTTAAATAACACAAATATGAATTAATTGTAATATGCTTTAAACCACTCATAAAAACAGACACTGTGCCTTGTGATGCAGATAAAACACAACATTGGATCCCAAGAAACTTACTCTGATCATTTGCAGTGTTTGGGAAAAACATATTTAGACACTAAATCAGTTCTAAGAAATAATCAACAGAAAAGTGAGAAAATCAAAGAACACAAAATAAAACTACAAGATTTGAAATGGAATCATTCCTAGTTTTTAGAAAATAAAGGGTATTAGTGAGAAATTTGAAACCATATATCATTTACTCAATCCAGACTGCCTCCAGGAAAGACAAACAGAAGGTGGTAAAAAGTTCAAGTTTTAGTCGACTCTCACCAATTGCAACGTACTTGATGCCAGTCTGACAGCTCATCCATATGTTAGCTTGGGGGTTGATTTTTCCCACAAGGTACCACTGAAAGGCTTTTTTCTGATTTTTCTTAAAATACTTGAATGCCAACTGGTTCTGGTAAATGCATTTAAGAATTGCTGAAATTCCAGCAAAAAAAAGAAATAAATACGTAAAACACAGACATTACCAAAAACTACTTCAAGTATATAAGATTTTATACAATTGAGTGCATAATAACTGAAATTTCCCTACATATTTGTCACACATTGTAGTGTGTTCATTCTTCCACTGATAAGACACAGGTTTTGGTGGTTTGAGTATCACAGAGTGATATTTTTTTCTAATTATCAAACTTTCTCACATCAAGTAAAATTACAGTTTTATTGTGCTTGGTTTTTCCATCTTGCAATTTATTAATGTTAACCATCGCATTTGCTAGAAGTCTTCCTAATGTAAGATTTAAGTTTTAGCTCTTCTTCATTTATGTGAAAGAATATCGTCTTTCCCATGACTATGACCAATTGTGAGACTTAATGAGCATTGATAGGCTTAATGAGCATATTATGGCATGTATCCTGCATTATTTGAACGCACACATGGGATACCCTTCTGATCAGGTGTGAAAACATGCAAGATTAATATTAATAGTAAAATTTTAATATTGCTACACTTATATCATATATAAAACATTATAGATGTTCCTACAATCAACAACTCATAAGATGTGCAGTTAATATTGTTTCCAAACAATTCAACACTGACCAGATTGCCATCCATTGCGTATCTAAAAATCTTGCAAGATAGGGTAGAGGAAATATTGCTTGTCATCTGATCTTTCAGTTGGTAGTTTCATTTTTCCCCGGGACACATAAAATTCATAATGTTCACCAAAATGACACACATCAAGGTCAAACCCAGGTACATGCTCATTTTCATATGTGCCAGCTGGAATTCTACCCATTTAATTTCTACTGCGTTAAACATGGTAAAAGGGAAATATGTTAGTGTGTTGTAGATATAACCTTGAAGTGCCTCAAACTCATGTCATAAATCATGCTGATCCCATGAAAGCAATCAGTAAATTTTGGGATATTGCAGACCTGTTGTATGTTCTGGTTTTGTTGTTTTAGCCAATGAAAATAAACTACCTCCTTTAATACTATCCTGCCTGTAATCTCCTGATGGTCTCATTATTTAGAAGGACACCCCAGCCTGGGACACTACAGAACTCATTTTCCTGTGGAAGTTTCCTGATGTGACTTGCTATCACTGAGAATAATAAAATGTCCCCAAAGAAATGGGAAGAACCAGGAAGAAGATATTCATAAAAAAGGCATCTTACTTGTATTTTCAATCTCCCTTTACCAGAAGTCTGGTAACAAACTACAACTGAGAAAGATTGTTAAAGTATGAGAGTGAAGAAATATTTGAAAATGCTTGTAAGTAGTATCTATAGTGATTTTCGTGGACTTGAAACATAATTTCAAATTCAATACAACATCTCAAACTTTCTTTAAAGTCAATTATATACTCTTAATTGTGCTAGGAGAATGTGATAAAGCTGTGAGCAGGAACGACGCCTTTCTTCCTAAAGCTTACACTATGCTGGAAAGAGAAACAACACATGACTATATAACAGTGTGTTAAGTGTTACGAGAGGAGAAAAGCAAGATGTAATTCCTAATTTTTAAAGCTCACCTTTTTTGATCATTTTAGCTACTGTCAAAATATGATTTGTATTAATTAAATACAAAAGATTTCAGGCAAAGATACATCTCAAATATGTCATCTTTGCTATGAAGCTCCTTGATAAAGATGCGTTTCTGAGTGAAAAAAGGTGAGACATTTTTGATGAATATGATAGAAGAATACTTTGTCCTACAAAAGTCACCCTAGAATATTTTGATGGTGTATGATCTTTGGAAATTTTAGTTCTAAGACCTTAAAAAATGATATTAATTAATTTAGAAATTTTACTCAAGTGCATTATCTTCTTTCTAATTGTAAACTAAATGCTTCATCATTTTGATCCTGTTGTTCAGGGAAAAGAATGCAATCAAGTGAACCATTCCTGAAAACCAGTCAATGAGAAGATTAAATAATTGGGACAGGTGACAGAGATGAGGTGATCGTAGGAATTTCTAAGGTATAGACAGTACAGCAGTGTTTCTGTTTTCTTCTCCATGAAACGATGGAGAAGCATCATTTTCCTAATTTGCTTAAGCCAAGCAAGAAGGTCCCAGGACAGAACCTGGACAAAAAGATAAAACTCATAGAAGCTGGGGAAATTGTGTGTCTTTAAGCAAAGCATTAGAGTAAAGTTCCTTTCTGGCTCACACGGTCTGGAGTTATTCTGAACAGCAGAATGACAAGAGAGGTTAGGAGTGCTAATTGCTGTACTTCTACTTTTTGGTCCATCAAGGGTGTGTAAATTCCCCATGGGCCAGAAGGAATCTGTCAGATGTGGCTCAGTCAGTCATCTGGAAAGGACCTCACCACAAAGGGCTTCCTGCTGGAGCATGTAGAGGCTAGGAAAGAAAAGTTATGTCATACTAACAAAGAATATTTAAAGAAAGAAAGATAAAATCATGACTCTCATATAAAATAAACATGTATCAAAGATTTTAACTCATTTGCTAATGAGGGAATCAGTAAATGGTCACAACTGATTTAAAAAAGAATCCAAAGAACAGACAAATATATAAGCCCATCAGGAATGTTGAAATTAAGTTGCTTAATATATGCAATAATGCCACCAATCCACAGGACAATAATCAATTGCATTCCCCTGGGCACAACTTGCATTTCTGTGGACATGAATCACTTACCTTACTATCAATTTTGTATAACTTATAGTTGTAAACTAGAGGAAAAGGTATCTCAGATGAGTGGCTTATATAGAAACCCACTAATATTCTAACATCACCAAAGGACAGAGCAGGGGGACTTCTCAAAGCAGTAGCAGGAGAGTGCAGGGTCCATGGAAAAGGGCGTCGTTCATGATGTGAAGTTTCCCAACCATCCACAAAGAGCCGCTAAATGAATGATCATTTTGGATGCTTGCCATGACAGAGAGAATTTAGCAGTCAAGCAAGGGCAAGAAACAACAGGAGAAAAAGGTCTATGTCCTCTTTACTTCCATTCTTATCCCTTAGGATCAGCCCCATCCCTGGAGAAGCCAGAGGCAACACATTAGGGGAGGAGAAAAGGAAGAGGCTGTACAAATGAAGGACTCTGATGGCTTCTACGGGTGGAGAGGAAGTAGCCTTAAACCAAAGGTGAAGTTCAAGTTTTTGGATAGACTGCACTAGACATTTTAACTCGAATGTGAGACTATTTATTTATTTATTTTTTAGGAATACTAGCCCTGAGCTAACATCTGCCAATCCTCCTCTTTTTGCTGAGGAAGACAGGCCCTGAGCTAACATCCATGCCCATCTTCTATTTTATATGTGGGATGCCTACTATGGCATAGCTTTCCAAGTGGTGCCATGTCCACACCTGGGAATGGAACCCATGAACCCTGGGCTGCCAGAAGTGGAACGGGCACACTTAACCGCTGCACCTCCGGGCCAGCCACTGAGACTATTTTAGTGCCTAAAAATCACCCAAAAGCTCTATTATGCTGTTTATTCTATATTTGCATTTCTCACTCGTTCTTGGATTTTCTCTTCTCTACTCCCTGCTCACGAGGCTGACCCTTCCATACTGCATTTCCCTGGCCCCCATGTCCTCTGGCTTCTGCTTGTGTTCATCCAATTAGGGCACCAGTAGGACATCAGAGAGAGGGAGGGAAGAGAATTCAAGGTATTTATTTCACGTAGCCCTCTGTAGTGGATAGGGCCAGGTAATGTCTGAGTTTCTTACCCATGGTGACACCTCCTGTGGAGTACCATGGCTGTAGATTCCTACTTCAAGGGCTCAAGTACCAGTGCCCTAACCTTCCCTCTGAAGGCATACAACTGGTGTTAGCTTCCACTGTTGGGAGTCCCTGAATGCTTCGCTATTTCTTCTTGGTATCTTTACTTTTACCATTATCTCTGTAATACCACCCTACTAAACTGCTTTTTATTTCAAAATTGAGTATGCTGTCTGTTCCTGATGTGACCCAGACTGATGCATAAGGGATCTGTCAAAAATATCATCCAAAGACATTGACAAGCTGATGGGATGTGATTGAAGCAATGGTCTGAGAAAAACAAAACAATCTTCTTTTTGTATTTTACTATGCAAGCTAATTCAGTGAAGAAGATATATATATAAGTTTTATTTAAAGTTTATTTATACATAAAGTATTTCATACGAATTATGTAAAATTTATCTGAAACAAGGTATATATTAATTTTAATGTATTTAAATATTAAGTACAATAAACTATTTTATAAATGATGTGTTATAGTCCATACTCTTTTGTAAGCAATATTTCCCACTGAAAAATGTATCACGGAAACCTTTGATATACAGTATCACTTTTAATGGCTCATAGTATCCCATTGTCTTGATATATAACAATTAATTTGACTGCATATTCTAATCATAACAGTTTGAGTTCTTTCCCACTTAGGGTTAGCATCAACGTGGTTTAATGAAAGTCTTTAATACACTCAACCTTGTATACATTTCTAACAATCCATTCTACATTGCAGTCAGAGTATATTTTTAAAACATAAATTATACCACTTTACATCCAACAGTAATGGATGTGAATACTATTTTTTTAATATCCTCAACCTGCATTATTAATAAATAACTACTCTTAACTGAACGTTTACTCTAGGATATAAATTGTACCAAGAGCTTCATAAAACCACCTTATTAATTTTTATACCTTACATAATTAATCTAGTTAAGTGTTATTTTCTTCCAATCTGGTAAGCAAAACATTTACACCTCAATTTTTATTTGCAATTTCCAGAAGAAAACTAGTTAACTGAATATCAACAGCTTGTATTTCTTCTTTAATAACAACTTTTTCATAACTGTTATTAACATTTCTATTGACATTTAATCAATTTCCTTCAGTTTGCAAATATTCTTATGTAAAGACAATATTAATGCATTGCATGGCATATTCGTCTCAGAAAAATTTATCATCTTTTCCTTAGTTTTGTTTGTTTCTATTTTCACATGAAAGTTTTTGCTTATGAATTCAAATCTAAACATTATTTATGATCTCTAGGTTACCTGTAAAATTGGATTAAAAATTTCTGAACCCCAGAGATTATAACAATTTTCACCTATATTTTCCTCCAGTATCTTCATGATTGAAATTTTACATTTAAAATTTATTTATCTGTTGTCCATGTTTTTTTGCTCTGGCATGTTTGATTTTTCCACAAGTTGCTAGTTAGAAATTTCATCACAATTGATGCAATCATCTTGAACCAACAATGATGATCACATGCATTGTCATCATTATAAAATCTGCATGTGCTCGATACAATTTGCATGAGAGATTGATATGGAAATTAGTGTCTAACACAGCATGGCAACTCCTAGATAAACATCACTCCTAGGTAAATTCCCAGAATTGTTACATTCTCCAGGCAGCAAGTGATTGTGACAGGTACTCTATATAATAAGGTTAAACCATAAATAAAAGATCTGATTAGTATGCCTGCTAAAATTTAAAATTTCTACATGAGGAAAAATAACTCCCATTAAAAGAGAAAGACAAGCCAAAGTCTGGGCATCCACATGGACGGAGTCTTATCTTCACAAACGTCTTGGAAGTGCTATGTTTAATATACCACTTCACATACATCAAATAGACCCAAAAAGAAATATCTGACAGTAGGAAGATTTGGAAAGAATGTGGGAAATTGCAAACTGTTAAACCCTACTGAGGAGAGTGAAACAGATACAAGTCTGCTGAAGAGAAATTCAGTAATACCACAGAAAGCTGTAGACGTACATTCTCTATGACTCAGTGGTTTTATTTCTAGGATCTACTAGAGTTGTCAAATTGTGTCCTGGATTAGAGAGCTTAGGCAAGCGGTAACGTACAGGGCCAAACTCATCTTCTGCTATGCACACCAAGTCATGCACCCTGATGTGGAGCTCCATGCCCCTATGAATGCCTATTAATTTCCACAAAAGTGTCTCATGAACCGGCTCCAGCCATGACATCACCCTGGAGAAACTGTCACATGTGTACACAAGAAGTCAGATACAACATAGCCACTGCAGCACCATAACAGCAAAAATGCATAGTAAGGAAAAGGATGCCCATCAGTGCATCGCTGTCCCTCAGTAAGGAAAAGGATTAAGCTCAGTTTTTTCTAATATTTATATATAGGTACATATACAAATAAGCAAAATCTTTTCAATTATCAACAAATCTAAAAATAAAGCTGAGTTAAAGAGAAAATGCAAAAGAATAAAACAGTATCGTACCATTTATAGACATAAAACACGTACAGCAATAATAAATTTGTTGGGATATGCACATGCATATGTTGCTTTGGATATGTGTATGTTTCATAAAACCACACACGAGAAGTACGTGACAGAGACACACATCAACTTCAGAGTAGTAGGGTGGAGAGTGGGAGAGAAGAGAAAGCAATGGATGGGGTGAAACTTTCACTCTATCCGTAATACTTCATTTCAGTTTGTACAAGAAGTCTAGTGAAAAAAGAAAGGGTAAGAAATAAAAGGAAGGGAAGACAAGAGAAGGGAAAATAATGTTAGGTGGAAGTGAGTGATTTTTCAAAGGATGAGTAAGTGACGAGGAATTTCATCCCCCTTCCCTTCAATGTCACTAATTTTCTCCAGTTAAGAATAACAGTATAATTTATATTGCTTGTATTTATCCCCTAAAATACCTCTCAGTGGTCTAGTATTATGATTTTTTCCTGCCTGCTCTTCAAAGCAGTTTAATACATTCTTTCTAGAGCTAAGTCTTGAGCAGAAGTTTAAAAGTCAGCTTAATATTCCATTTCACATAATCATTAATAAATAAATATGGATATAAGTATTTTTGTATATTAGAATTAATTGAATTGATACAGTATCCATTCTTTCAATGACATTATATTTCTCTGACGGAAAATGTCTATTGTGTGTATGATGGTTAAAAGGGTGCAGCTAGGGCTGGCCTGGTTGCACAGTGGTTAAGTGCACACATTCTGCTTCGGCAACCCAGGGTTCGCCGGTTCGGATCCGGAGTATAGACGTGGAACCGCTTGAGAAGCCATGCAGTGATAAGTGTCCCACATATAAAGTAGAGGAAGATGGGCACGGATGTTAACTCAGGGCCAGTCTTCCTCAGCAAAAAGAGGAGGATTGACAGCAGTTAGGTCAGGGATAATCTTCCTCAAAAAAAAAAAGAACAAAAAACGATGTAGGTACTGAGAAACATCTACAAGTTATAGATTCATAAGGAAAATTCACAAGTGTTTCCCAGTCGTGTAGTCAAGTGAGCTAGCTAGTCCACAGGCATGTTCATGGTGATATTCTGCACTCCAGACAAGAACAGCTGCCACTTGGAACAGACATATCATCTGATTGCTGATCACCTATAATGAATTGACAGGCTCTTTCTGAATAGTTGACACATGGTGTATTTTTTTGGCATAGACTACATGGTTAGCACACTAATAACCCAAAATCATTACAATTTGAACCTGTACATTTTGTAATGGTGATGATTTAATTAATTACTTTATTAAACTATTATCTTGGAAAGTAAAAGATAGTCCAGGAGAAGGTGCCAATGTTCAATTCCGCTGAACATGTATCTAAAAAAGAGAAAAATTCTGGCTCCTCGTGCTGTTTAACCACTAAAATGGTGATCTATGAGCTGTCACTCAACTCTGTATGCCCAATTGTTCTTATTTTAAAAGGACAGGGGAGATAGAGCTTATACATGTTGAATTCTATAAACATATCCAGAATGAATAAAGGAATACCAAGGATGTGAAATTAGAGTGAACCTCACTGTAGTCATTTCCTTGTTAAACTTCTTCAAAACTCTCCTGAATTCCAAGATGAATGCAAATTCTCTAATTTCCAGCCTGTATCTTCAGACTCATCTCTCACTGTTCAGTGTATGAAGTCTTAAAAATAGTCCTGCTATCTGGATTTCCACAGATTCTGCTCAAGAAATGACATCTCTTCTCTTCCAGCTAAGTCCTACTTAATGTAATGAAGCTCAGTTCATATGACACTTCTTCTGGGAAGCCTTCCCTGATCATAAAGTCCACGCTCCTTTTATGTGCTCTCTTTCTCCAATATGCACGTCTCTATGATAACACATTACTCCTCCTCTACTTATTGAAGTTATCTCATTTGAATTCATGATGGCTGAGCTGCCTTCCTCATTTCTGTATCTTCAGTGCCTCAGAGCCCCTAAAACATAGCAGCCATTCAATAAATACCCTTTGAATGAATGTATGGAGAAAAGTGAAGTCAGAACCATTCCCCTCAAGAAATTTATATTAGTCTTAGGTTGAAAATAAAGAATTATGTTTCATCTAAGTTAACTAACACTTGGATTTACTGTTCTATCTTTCTAAATGGGAGTGTGTGGATTGAGAAAGTAGCTCAGACATTAAATTAGTGTAAATTGGTTTTGCTCAATTGCGGCATTATACCATTAAAAAGAAAGTGTACATAAAGCAAAAGTACTTATAAAAGAAACTCTTATCCATTAATATAAATTATTATGTTTATAAAGGAAATAAGGAGCCAGGACTATGGTCGAGTGGTTACATTCGCATGTTCTGCTTCGGCGGCATGGTGTTTGCCAATTTGGACCCTGGGTGCAGACCTACACACTGCTCCTCAAGCCATGCCATGGCAGCTTCCCACATGAAAGAACTAGAATAACTTACAACTAGGATATACAACTATGTACTGGGGCCTTGGGGAGAAAAACAAAAAGAGGATGATTGGCCTTATTGCCAATAAAAAAAGAGTCACATGAAATCATTTTAAAAAACAAGAAAAGAAGGTTTTATCAAATGTCTGAAAATTAAACATTATTTCTTGGCATCACATTTCTCCCATATTCACATAAGAAAGCATGAAAAACAGCAAAGCTAGAAATATGATGGCAATCAAATAGATGGAAATAAAAGGACCAAGACGAGAAAAGAGTCCACTATGCTATGAACACACTGCAAGTAATAACAGTATTGTAATTTATTCTTCTCAAATATTGAAATCTTTTGCATAATTTATGGTTTTGAAACACCACTACTCAAGTATAAATTCTGGCAGAAAATATATTATTTTTCATTCAGATGATGAAAAGACATGTTTATGGATATATAAAATTAGGAACATGCTCCTGCTAAAAAGGGATCATTAATGAGGTATGCAAATAGATCTCTCATTTGCTTTTGGAATATTCATAAAACGAAAGTTATTCATCTAGGCAAAATACAGCCACCATAAAGCATATCAATAACGTCTTCAATCTTCCTTACATTTAAGAAGATATGGTACCTTGTGATGTTAGGGAATGCCAATGTGAAATATTTTGGATAATTTATGCAGTTTGGTTCATTTTATTTACCATAGACAAAAAGTCACTCAATTGCAAATAGAAAACTTTCTTTAAAAGGTGTTATTACCGACAGTCAGAGTTCCAAGGTGCTGATGAATCATAAGGTTAAAGCATTTATAATTTAACATATTCCATTGTATTAGTCTTTCATGTTATAGTTTTATTCTGTGACCAAGCATACATTGCTTTGAAACTCTTCCTTGGGGCTGCAGAATACACAATGCAGCATTGCAAAAGAGAGAAAGCCACTTATCTATCCTCCCTTCTGCCTTTCCAAAGCAAGAAGAAAGATGCCTGTTTCCAGGAGCTCCAAGTACTTATTTGGGTACTTCCCACACCAGGCGTCAGCACTGGATTTCCTCCCACCAATCCTTGAGGTGACAGCAGCCCTCCTTGGGCATAGAAGTGTCCTCTGACAATTTGGAAAAGGTAGTTGTTAATGTTGTTAGTGTTAGTTCTTAGCATAAGTCTTGGTATCCCCCCTGCTGGGCAGTCAGCTGTGCAGCCTGGTGTGGGGTAACTTCCCTTTTCATGCGGATAGAAGATCAACAGGAGCTAAGTTCAGGGTACTGATGAGGGGGATTCTAAGTCATTTCATGTGAAAGCTAGTGGATTCTAGCAAGGCATCTGATTCATTCCAACTGGGCCACTGGAACTCTGGACCTCTTCTAGTGGGCAAACTCATCTGGCACTTCCTGAGTGTGTGGGGTAAAGAGCAAGCTTCTAGAATAAGTGCCCTGAATCAGTTTCTAAACCTCTGTGGGGTCTCTTCCAACAACCTCTTGATTGGTAGGCTCCTAGTCACCCAAACCTGCAACTTGTCACCAAATATAATTGATCATAACGGCCTGTTCAACCTGAGCCCTAATCATTACCAAAAACAAATCAGCAAACAAACAAAAAGTTCTGAACAGGGAAGACCCACTCTTCAAACTCTTCCTTGAAGTATTTGAGGGTAGATTTGCCTTCTATGATTACGATTTTGCTTGTGTGTTTATGGAGGTCATGGCGCTTGCCAGGAGTTGAATTTCCACGTAAAACCAGATTGAGCATCTGAACATTGGTTTTGCTACAATGGATAATTATTTAGATCTTTCTATGAGCCTAGCAATTTAATCTTTGTAGCGACCCTGTGAAATAGGCACCCTTACTGTTAAACCCATCATGATGTCACAGCGACTCTTGTATATAGGTGACCTTATTGAAATTTAGTGAGTGCAAGTGGCTTGTCCAGGCACATAGATTTAATAAATGGCAGTTCCTGGACTCAATAGAGCCCTATTTGAACACAAAGTTGTTATTCGAGCCCTATTTGAATATAAAGTTGTTCTTCTTAAATCTCTATAGATTTCATATTATTCTAAGACAGAAGTAGCCATACTGTTTCTGTAAAGGGCTAGATAGTAAATATTTTAAGCCTGGGGACCAACAGGCAAAATTGAGGCTATTATGTAGGTACTTACATAACAAGAAATAAAACAATTTTTACAAATTTGTAATGTTGACATTCAAAATATAATTATAATAACTGAGAACATTTTTTTGTAATATAGATCTACCGATGAGAAAAATGGAATTCATTTGTGGGGAGATAAAACTTCACTTAACCGAGGTTCAAAGTTACCCTCAAATCTATTATAAATGTTCATCTGTGAAAAGCATCTTTGCTGTACAAATAGACAGCATCACATTTGGCTCATGGCCTGTAGTTTCTTCTGAAAGCATTGGCATTCAAGGGAGCTGGAGATCTGTTCATTTTCAAATTATAAATGCACCAGGAAGATTTTCCTAACAGTTACACAGAGGGCAGGCATTTCTTGGTACAATAAGAGAGTTTCTTGTGCAGACACTTTCCCTGAAAATGACTCAGCCCTGTCATCTCCTCAGCATCTAGAGAACCACTCTTTGGATATCAAATTATAATTGCACAGCATTTGCTAGATGTGTTTTAAAACACCTGCATTATTGATAATACAAAATTTAAACATATAAGCAAAACTCAAAATACACGCAAAGCAAAGTATCTTTTATTAACTTGTAAAATATACCAAAAAATTAAAGGAAATTTAAGTGGCTCTAGTTATATACAAACTACTGATTAAAGAAAATCCTCTTAAAAGCTGAGGATAGCTCAAATATTTGTTGAACTAGGCATGTAGAAATCCTGTAAGTCAAAAAAAATCTTAATTTCAATTCTACTTTAAAAAGTTTTCCATTGTGAAGATTCAGACGTTTTGATCCCCAAAAGTATCTATGCCTACTAATATATTGTAATCTTAAGGTTATGCAATTCAGAGGAATGTGTTCAAAATCCAAATATACTTTATATTTAGCACATAAATGAAATTAATTATATCTATTTGAGAATCTATCCCTAAAAGAGGCTATTACTTTATGTTTAAAATTTATTTCTCTTTATGAAATTGTAATGCTCAAGTTTCTGATTTATTATTCTTAATTTACTGCAATTGTTTTAAAATAGCAGTATGATGTCAATGGTGCAATTAGAGACTCTTAACAAGCCTTTTAACACTATTTTCTTAACCCCAGGACCTGACTTTCATTTGCTTCTCATGTAGCATGCTGATAGGGGTGTTTTTTTTTTTTTTTAAAGAATGCTTAATAATTTTAGGTTATGTCACAATTATCAAGATAAAAATAAACACATTAGAAAACTGGATGAATAAATGTCCTTGTCATACTGCTGTTTGTTGAATAATAAAGATATGCCCTTCCTGAGGTTCTAAGTCCTCAAGTGCATTTCTGATCTTCCAACAAAGTGTTAGAGCCGATAATATGAAGATAGAGTTTAGCAACTCTCTTCCACTCTTTTCTAAGCATCAAGATGCTACTCTAGGTCTTAAATCTGGCTGTCAACTCTGTAGAGCTTTATTGAGAAACCCAAGGCTCGGGGGCTAAGTCAATGATACCAATTTAGCTTTCAGCTTAAAAAAAAAACCTGATGATGTGCCTCACATTATTTTTAAGAAAACCATGAAATGAAATGCTCACCCCTGTAACTAAGCTCAGAAAGGCAGACCTAAGGGCATTTAGTTAGTGGTCTAATAAAGCACTGAGTGATCATCAACAATTGGTTTACAATAAGCAAGGGGATAGGAAAACCTCTTCAAAGAGCTCACGGAGAAATCAGTGATGCTGAAGAGCTGCAGAGATGGACTTTAGAAAAGTGTAGAAGAGGCTGCCACTACTTTGTCACAGATTTCTTTCTTCTGAAGTTAAAACTGTCAAAAATCTTTTTCCCCTTGGACAAGCATAAGTTACCATATATCACTTGAAAACTGTTGGGAGAATTTAGTGGGACAGTTGAACAGTCCCTCTTGGTTGGTGAAATAGATCTTCTGGAAAGACTGCATCAGGATCAATTACCCCAGGTTTCTCTTGAATGGTGGTAAGGCAGCTGAGTAGGAGAATGATTTATAGAAGTATTTAACAGGTGTCATGCTGGGTGGGTAGTATCTATGGATGTGTCCATGGAGGAGAAAATAAAATCAATTCTGTAATGAAATATTTGGCTGTGGTTGGCAAAAGATAAATTTCAGAAGTGGAGTTCCCCTGAAGAAATTCAGTAAGATGTGGGGGAAATGGTACATTCTAGATAGTGAGGGGAAAGCCACAATTCACACTAATATCCTAGATAGCCAGCTAAAAAATGATTAGAATTCACTATTTGTCAATTATTTAAAAGCCAAACAAAATAAAAATAGGAAACACAAACCATAGTTTAGTAGTAATAAGGCCTCTCAGCCCCACCCCAGCCCCAAGTCCTGAAGGGCCTTCCTATCTTCCCTGAGTGTAATAGAAAAAATTTGCTCTAAGTTCTCCAGATCAGCTCACTGTACTAATCAAATCTTATACCAAATTACTTAGTCCTCCATTCTGTTCATTCCTCTCTGTGTGTGTGTGTGTGTGTGTGTTTGTGTACACCCAGTTGTAGAGTTCACCGTTTTCTTTTGAGGTCATATTTACATTTCCCATGGCTGTTGTGCCTAGTCTTTTTAATAAAGGAAAGACTATTTTATTAATCAAAAAAATAATCACTTTTATTAGCAGACAAATTTAGTGGAGAATTTTTTAACTTTGCTTGGAATTTCTTTTAGACACAGCAAAGGCCTTATTCTGCATCATTCTCATAGTATATGTTAAAAATAAATTTGTCAGAAAAAGTACAGTGATGAGATGGGGTAATGAAAATAGCAGTGAACTGCAGTCCTGGGGCCAGGTTACAGCTCCTAGACCAACTAAACAGACATGTCGGTAGCCAGATGCCAACAGACCAAGCAGCAGACCAAATGAAACATTTGATTGATTGTATGTTTAGGTTATTTTTGATAGAAGTGTGTCTTTGATAATCCATGCCCCCAATACCTGCATAATAGTAATGACAAAATCGTCCCATCTACGAGCGAAAGAACTTTATGTCACGTATTCCAACAGTCAAAATTTCAGCTAACATAAATATCCTTCATGTTTTCTTCCCTCAATGTTATACTCCCTTTTTTCCTGTTCAGAGAATACTGGGACTGTTCTTTTCAACCATAATTTAAATTCCATTAAGATGTTCATTTTACCTTCTTTACTCTTACTCTCCTGTTCTTAAAATGTATACATGTATTGCTTTGTGAACATATATTGTCAGCCTATTGTGGTAGGTTTCTTCAAAAAGGTCTTATTTCCAGTTTGGATCCTAAAGCAATTTCCGAAAATGAATGGGAGGGGAAATCATGAGATTGCATAAAAGAGAATCTGTCAAAACAAGTGTTTTAAGGATGAAGGTGTGGTAATCTTCCACTTGTGGCCAGTTTAATTCCCTTTATTTCTTCCAGCATGCATGAAGATATTAAGTAATCAATTTTCCAGTTTTGTGTTCTTATTTCCCTAAGAGTGGTATCAATCTATGGCGTTCCAACTAAGAACATGGTCAAAAAATTCAAAAAGTTTGGGTCTCCTTTAGCTGCTGATATGATTTACCTTTAAGAGGGAGATCTGACTAGCCATTAAGACAAGAACATAAGTCAAGTTTTAACATTTTTACAGCTAGAAAATCTTCATTTGAATGTGATCACAACTTTCTCATTTAGATTTCTCTTTTAAATTGCCAATACGATATATTAACCATTCATTCCTTGATATTATTTTTAAATAAAATTCTCTTTACGTCCTTAAACAAAATGTTAGATTATTAGAGAAATTTTTTTGCCTATTTTTAATAACGTTATATATAAAACTGAGTGAGCTAGTTATGTCTACCTTTTCTAAAAAAATTACAAATAATTTCAAGAATATGGAAAAATACGTGTAATGTACAAAAGGAAAATGAAAAGTACTCTTAATTTCATTCCCAGAAGAGAACAACTTTTAAGACTTCTGGAATGTTTCTTTATTCTCTGTTAATTTTTCAGCATAATTAACACATGAAATACTTAGGCTTGGATATAAAGTGATGTTTAAAAAAGCTTAGTGATAGGCATTATAAGCATCATGTTGTCATAACCAAATTAAAAGTAAAGTTCAAAATAATTGATATGTTTTTCTTTTTTGTTTCCTTCTTTAGACAGGCTTCCTCTCTTCGTTTGCTTCTTTTATCACTTATTCAAATCACTGTTCACGTTCATTTTTCTCCTCTTTCCAATGGAAATAGTTATTAAACTTAGTATTTATCGTTGCATATTTTTCTCCATGAATATGTAATCACGTATAAATATAATAATGTAAATGAACTAATTTTCATTTATAAATACAATAATTTTTATTTTTTTTACAATTACAAGATTACACTTATGTGTTTGAATTTTGTGTATTTCTTTCAACAGTATCTTGCCATCCTGATAGACGCAAAGTCCTAGTTTATTGTTATTCAGATTTAAATTTCTCTGATACCAATGAGATGAACATCTTTTCATGTTTGTAAGTAGGAGCAACTCTTCTGACAGTTGCCTCATAAAATCTTTATTTATTCTTTTGTTTATCCCATTCTTGTCAACTTATAAGAATTCTGTACATACGTCTGTTTATTATTTGCATTGAAAATGCTTCCAAATCTAGTTATCTATCGATTTTATTTTTGATATTTGTTAGCTATTTCTCTTTTTTTCCTCTTAAGCTTCCATGTTTCTGAATCTTAGAATGATGTCCCGAAGGCCTTTATTTTTTTTCTAGAAGACTTTTCACATGCTCCATGTTGAATTTTTTCTGGTTGCTGAGGCTTAGATGATGGAAAATCATTTCCTTCCTAGTATTTACTAACAGCAGAGCATGTGAATTGCCCTTGACCCCATTCTCCAAGCACTTGAGTTCTGATTCGATACTGTTCACAGTGGCAGTTTGATACACTGGGATTCTAAAAGGCACGTGGCTCTGCTGTACTCTAATTTGATTTCGGGCCCACTGTCATTTTTATGATTTTGTGTCCTTTTGCCTTGTTTGCTGCACCAGGATTCCATCACACTTAATAGTTGACGATGCTTTATTTTCAAGGACTATATTCCTAGGATGAGACCCGCCACCTCCAGCCCTCCCTGCATCCACGCACACACACACGCACGCATACTCCTTTCCCCCACCTTGTCACGTCACTCTTTCTCCTTCCTTCTCTTTTACTTTTTCCCTATACTTCTACAAAATGACTTTGGGATAGAGTCAGTAAAACAGCACTGTGGGTGACACAAAAATCAGTAGTCACATAGTTCTCCTCTTTGGTAAAGATTACTTTGCTGAAACAAGGTTGAAATAGCAAACAATAGGAAATAGATGGATTGCCTTTGTAAATGCCTGTGCTTTCAAGTGAATGTGCTCATGCCATTTCAGAGAAGAGCAGGGAGTTCATGAATTACTCAGCCCACTATTCATGTTAGGTCCATCAGCCCTGCAAAGAGTGGACTCTTTTCTTAGGATTAATTCCTGGGCCTAGCTCCCAATAGTGCTGTGAGTTTTTATCCTTCTATTTTTTAATGTTCTTCAGTTATGTCAGTAAAAAGTGTGAGAGGTCACATTTGGAGCTACTGGGCAAATCCCCTTTAAAAAAAATGATGAAAGTACATGGGTTACTAGAATTCTGATCATTCAATTCATTCATAAAATATATAACTCACATTTTTCTCTAAATATTGCCACTCTCACATGAGACCAAATACAGGACAAGCCACATCTATTATAAATAAGAGAGAACAGAAGATGTGAGCTCGCTGGGGCCATTTGTAAGTTTATTGTTCTAAAAATACATTAAATATGGGGCCATCCCGGTGGCGCAGCAGTTAAGTTCACACGTTCTGCTCCGGTGGCCTGGGCTTTGCAGGTTCGGATCCTAGGTGTGGACTTACGCACTGCTTGTTAAGCCATGCTGAGGCAGGCATCCCACATATAGGTAGAGGAAGATGGGCACAGATTTTAGCTCAGGGCCGGTCTTCCTCAGCAAAAAAAGAGGAGGATTGGCAGCAGATGTTAGCTCAGGGCTAATCTTCCTCAAAAAGATTAATTAATTAATTAAAAAATAAAAATACATTAAATAAGGAGGAATGATAAAGGAAGAAGGAAGTGCAGGGAAGTAGACAGTGGATTCAGCCAATGATCTCTGAAACCTATGCCAGTACTCAAATTCCAAATTTAAGATAGTTGTATATGAAATCATATGCTAGGAATCAATAAATGTTCACTCTTATTAGTACTGTGGTAGACAGAATTCTGAATTGGTCCCTAAGATTTCTGCAGCAATAGAAAACTCATACAGGTCCTAATGCTGATGCCTTGTAATTAAATGAGCTAAAATACATAAAGACCTTCACACAAAGACTGTGGCAGACTATTTACTTATTAAATAATTGCTCTTATAGCCACATTATGTTCCCAAGTTTTCTAGACAGTATACAAACATGATCAAAGTAATATTCTCCAGTATTGGCAGGAAAAAAAATACATGATGAATTCTGAAGGGCTTACCATTGAATGTCTCAATGGGAGAACCAGTTTCATGCCTCTCCGCTAGTTTCTGATGGTTGCTGGTAATCTTTGGCATTCCTTGGCTAGTGGACATCTCCCTCCAATGTCTGCCTCCATTGTCACATTGCCTTCTTTCTGTGCCAGTACGTCCTTTTTTTTCCTCTTATAAGGATATTCCCAGCAGATTCCAGGCTAACTCTAATCCAGTAGGAATTTATCTTGATCTTTACCCTAATTACATCTGTAAAGATCCTATTTCCACATAAGGTCATATTCTGAGGTTATAGGTGGACATGAACTTTTAGGAGACACTATTTAACATCCATAAAGCAAAATGCTCTATTGGACATGTATAGGTTGCTTAATTAATATACACACAAATTTATAATTAAATAATCTGAGCAATTATGTAGTGGAATAATAACTTGTATAATTGAAGAGAAAGAGAGGAATTAAAGATATAAAAAATTTACAACAACATGGATGGACCTTGAGGGAGTTATGTTAAGTGAAATAAGACAGATAGAGAAGGACAATGGGTGTATGACTCCACTCATATGACGAATTTAAAAATGCAGACAAAGAGAACAGTTTAGTGGCTACCAGGGGAAAGGTGGGGTGGGGGGTGGACACAAAGGGTGAAGGGCTGTACTTACAACACGAATGACAAACAATAATGCACAACTGAAATTTCACAAGATTGTAACCTATCATTAACGCAATAAAAATTTAAAAAAAATAGACCACAATAAGTGGAAGAGGCACCAGGCTAATTCGAAAGCAGTCTTTATTTAAATCCATCAGCAGATTTAAGGTTATTAGAAAATTTTTAAACTCTCTGGATCTCAGTTTTATCATTTATGAACTAAATGAAATATACTGGATGATCTCAAAAATATTTTCCAGTTCCGACATTCTATGATTGTTTAACCCTGCCTGTTAATCACTTGATTAATTTGTGATAGTAAAATGGCATATATACCAGTTGAGAGATATTAGTCTCATTTTTTTTTACTAATTTTTCTGTTTATATTAAAAGAGAAGGGAAAGTTAGCTGGCTCTCCTCAAGGAGCTGTTCTTATATGTCCATACAGAGTAAGTTGAAGGAATCTTTCACTGTTAACGCATTCTGTAAAGAATTATAGGAGAAAAAAAATGGAATTTGGATCAGTGCCTAGAAACTAATTAGAACTCGCTAAAATTTCACCCACTCATATATATTTAGTACCAATACAACTTTATAAGGAAAAACTAATAACTTTAAATAACTGTATGGTGTTCATGATTCTTTCAGGACAGTTATGGAAAATACGCATCCTAAGTAAAAGTGTAATATGCATATTGACTCTGAACTTTTAAAATAGAACAAAGACTTTGTTAAGAGAATGATATAGGAATGAACAACCTTGGCTAGAAACATTTTCTTCCTCTCCTCCCCATACCCCTCACCATCAGACAAAAATTAAAATTCTGGCTCTTGTAGATAGCACAGGTATTACCTGCCCAGCAATCTTACTTCACCTTCCAGTTCATTCACCCTTCTGCTGTCCTAGGTCATTAGTTCTTACTTGTACTTCTCTCTTCAAATCTTTAACTACTCCCTGCCTGTATTCTCAAATGATCTTTTTCTGTTTCACTGAGAAAACAGCAACGATAAGAAGTAACATCCAGAGAAAATTAGTGAAGGTGTTCAAAAGGTACAGACTTCTAGTTATAAGATAAGTAAGTTCTCAGATGTAGTGTACAACACAGTGACTATATTTAACACTGTATGGTATATTTGGAAGTGGCTAAGAAGTCAAAAGTTCTCATCACAAGAAAAAAAATTGTAACTATGTGAGTTGATGGATGTTCACTCATTATGGTGATCATTTTGCGATATATACATATGTCAAATCATTATGTTGTACATCTTAAACTAATACAAAGTTATATGTCCATTATATCTCAATAAAACTGGGAGAAAAAAAGAACAAAAAGGAAAAATAACATTGACATGTGCTCAGCTCAGCAGCATCTCTTTAGCCGTTACCCTTGGCCCTGCCTGGCTTCCTGGCACTATGACGGAGCTGCTGGAACAGCCTCCTAAACCAGCCCTCCAAAGGCACACAGGTTCTCCTTTGAGATCTTCAAAGACACAACGCCAGTGATTCTCCTTTCTCTCTCTCAAATTATCAATTTGCTTTTCTCTTTAGCATTCAAACACCTTATTTCTTCCATCTTAAAAAAAAAAAGCTTCTAAATAACAACTATCTTGACTCCACAATCTTCTCCAGTTATTGACCTGTTATCTGCTTCCATTTGTAGCAAAATTCTTGAAAGAGTCATCCAATTGCTCTTCTCTCATTCAGTCTCAAACTAACTTCAATCACACTTTCATTCCGAATGCTTAGCAACAATTCTTTCCCGGGCCACTGTGACCTGCATGTCAATAAACCCAGCAGTCAGTTTTCAGTTCTCGTTTGAACTCTCAGAAGCACTGGAGCAGTGTTTCAGTCCCTCCTTAAAGCGCTGCCTTCCCTGGGGCATCCAGGACACCGCTCTTCCTTACTTCTCCTGCCATCACTTCAGCCACTCACTCTCTTTCCATTCCTGAATCTACTTTCTCTGCCTCACTTCTGAGGTTCTGTCTCTACCTTCATGATCTCTGTCTTCTCCCTTTTTCTGTAGGTAATCTCATTCAGTTTCTCATATCTTAAATTTCTAAACGTCTGTCTCCTCCAAAGCCCAGACTAAACTCTCCAACCTCTTTCCTCTTAGATGGCTAGTGACATCGCAAACTTAAGATATCCCAAAATGTGTAACTGATCTCCTCCACCTCCATTGCTGCCACCTTGGGCCAAGTCAGAAATATCTCTTGCCCAAACTATTTCAATAATCACGCAATTCGTCTCCTCTGTCTGTCTCCTTCCTGCCCAGTCTATTCCACATGGCAGCACCAAAGAGACCTCCAGAAATGAACCAGATTATTCCAACTCTCTGATAATGAGAGGAAAAGCAAAGTCCTATTAATTACAATCAAGCCTTACATGGTCTGGCCCAGGCTACATCTCCTATTTCACCTCCTGACATTTCCTCCATCACATCATTGTACTCCAGCCACTATGGCCTCCTTGCTGGTTCTTGAGCATAGCATGCTTTCTTCTGCTCTAGGACCCTTACAGTTTCAGTTCATTCTTCCTGAAATGTTCTCTTCACTCAATTCCTTCATGTTTCTGCTCAAATAGTATTTGCTTATAAAGGCCTTTCCTGAAAACCCTAAATAAACATCAGAACAGGGCTCCTAACCCTCACAATCTCATTTTCCTTAACTTTGATATGTTCTTCTTCACAGCACTGTCTCATTCTGATCAAACATACCTGTTTATTAATTGACTATTTCCCCATCAGAGTGTAAGTTTCACGGGGACACTTATCTGCTCTGTTTTCTTCCTTGCTGTATCATTGGTTCCCAGCTCAGAATCTGACACTCTGTAGATGATCAACAAATGTTTGTTAACTAAACAAATCACATAGATAATAGCAAAGAAATATTATACTTTAAAATATGATTTCAAAATGCATTTCAATTTATAATCACTATTTTTCTAATTTGTATTTCATGTCACTTGGGTAGTCTCAATATTTGGTGGAAGAGATTGAAACCCTTGAAAATAATGTTGAAGAGAGAGGAGATTTTTATAGCTGAGACAACCTTTTCTTCTTCCCAGTATTTGGAGAGTGAAGTAAACAGCATCTACTTAACTCTGTTCAATTAGTTTTTAAAATATACGCTCCAAATTAAACAGCCGACACATACTGGAGATAATTCCAATAGCTTTATCCAATCTTGACAAAGTAAATTTAGAAAAGCACAATTAAAAAACAAGCCAACATCTGTGGCCTGGACAAAACAGGTTGACCTGCTGGAGGGGAATTAGCCTTGGGGACAGATCTAGATTCAAACTTCAGCACTGCCACCTGCAAATAATAGACCGGGAATGCATTATTTTATCTTTCTAAACCCCATTGTCCTCAGATGTAGGGATTTTCCCTCCTATATAGGAGACGCTTAAAGCATGCTAGCTTGTCTGCATGTTTTTAATAACATCTACCTTCGGTATTTCACTTCATCAAAAGAAAATGTGTCTGACCTCTATTTGCCCTAGGTAGCTCATTTACATATCTGGCCAGAATACGGTATTCTAGCACAGAATTATTGTTCTCTTTCAAAGAACTCTTGCAAAATCTCTATCCTTTCAAATGTAGATAATATTGCCCTTCTGTGCATAATTCATGTAATTGTTATTACACAAATACCTTGAAAATGATATAAGGAAAGCTTTAATTATAAATTTTTAATAATAAGGTGATTTGAAAGATATCTACCCCATTTTTATGGGTAATGAATATGTACCAATATATGTCTGCTAAAAATGGAAATACCAAGACATTTATGATAATGAAATACTTCCCTGGATAACATACAGCAAGATAATAAATGTTACAGATTAATACCAGTATGGAATCCAATTGAAATTGTCAATTTAATTTAAATTTTCCCTAAGCAATACAGATGGTCTTCACTTTGCACAGTACCGTGTTCACAGGAACACACACATATCAGAATGGTATCTCACTTTGCACAATTCTCTTCTGCAGGAAGAATCCATGGAGATAATGCTGTGCAAACTGAGGATAGTCCACATAACATGGCGGTTAAAAGTACGGCTTCTGTGTTCAAACTCTCACTTCCAATTCTCTCTTCTTCACTGACCAGCTGTATGCCCTTAGGGAACTTACTCTTTCTTGTTTCCCCTCAGTCCACACCTGTATAAAATGATGGTAACAATAGGACCTCCTCCTTTGTGTTGTGAAATTTAAGTGAACTAACAAAATAAAGCTTTTAGAACAGAGCTTGGTGGTTTGTAACAATGTGCAAGTGTTAGTCATTTCTGTTTTTCAAGTTATCAGTGGCATCAATTCTCTGTTGAGACATTTGGGTTGATGTAAAGATTGAATACCAAGAAATATTACAATACTTTAATTAAAAAAAACAACCCTAACATCTATTCTCTATCAATCGGAGATCAGACTTAGGCAGAAAGTGAACTTCCTTAATTACAGCGTTTTCAGGTTACTTTTTTACGTCTGCATAAAAGGCAGACATGAGCTGGTTTGTTGTTGGGTCTGTCATTCACTAGCTTTGCAATTTTGTGCGTGTCTGCGTGTGAGGAAGATTGGCCCTCAGCTAACATCCATTGCCAATCTTTCTCTCTTTGCTTGAGGAAGATTGGTCCTGAGCTAATATCTGAGCATATTCTCCCCTACCCTGCCGTGGGACACCACCACAGCATGGCTTGAGGAGTGGCGTGCAGTTCTGCACCGGGGATCCGAATCCTAGAACCTAGTGCCACTGAAGTGGAGCCTGCGAACTCAATCACTACACCACGGGGCTGGCTCCATAGCTTTGCAATTTTTAATCTCTTCAACCCTCAGATTCTTCATTAGTAAAATGGAAATTATAACAGAACCAACTTTCATAAGGTTATTGTGAGCACTCAAAAAACATTAATAAGTATTCAATAAATTTTGTCTACTATTATCTACAAAATGTCAAATGAAAGATTTCCTAAGAATCACCCATTCAAAATGCTAATATAACCAGAATTGTAATGACTGCTTTATTAGATACTACAGTCTCTTTAATCTTTTCTATTACTATGAGAACTGTGTTAACAGGTAGACAATCATCCTTGTAATTGATTTTTTTATAATTAAACTGTACTGAAGTATAATATGCATACAATAAAATGCACTGAATTTACGTATAAAATTTTGAAGTTTTACAAATATATGTAACTGCATAACCACTGTAAAAATCAATGTATAGAACATTTTCATCATCTCAAAAAATTCCATCACGACCCGTTAGGAGAATATTCACCCTCCCACTGACATAGCCCCGAGTGACAACGGAACTGCTGTTCTTTATTATAGATTAGCTTTGCTTGTTTTAAGATTTCAAATAAATTGAATCATACGGTATGTACTCTTTTGTGTGCGGACTCTTTCACTGAGTGTAATGTTTTTGAGGTTCTTCCGTGTTGTTATAAGTATCAGGAGTTCATTCTCTTAGTTGCTAAGTAACTTTCCATCATATGGATATACCAAAATTTGCCATAAATGGTTGTCAATTCACCTGCTTTTGTACCTAAAAGCCGTTTCTGGTTTTGGCTTGCCAGTAAAGTCACTGTGGACTTCCATGTACAAGTCCTTGTGTGGACATACATTTTTATTCTTCTTAGATAAATACCTAGGAGCAGGATTACTGATAAGTAAGTACATATTTAATTTTTTAAGAAACTGCCAAACTCTTTCTTATTTTGAGATATTTATAATTTGGCCCCAAACAATAAATTTTGATTTCACTATTGATTGTTAATTTATTGAGGGGACAAAAGTAAGCCACTGAAAAGTTTTAGTTTTCATTATTATTAAAATAGAATAGAATTTCTCCTATAAGTTCAAAAGTAAATTCCCAATTTTTAATGTAATAAAATCCATTTTTATGAAACGATCGATTTTATTTCATAATTCCATAAAGTTGAATGGAATCTTGATTTTCATGCTTTTTCATTCTTTCCTGTCTTGTGGTTCACTAAGGTAGAGATTACCCATACCTTTCAGAAAATACTTTCTGTGGACAGAAAAATGGCCAAATTGATCTAATTCTTTTTCCCATTTGCTAACTCAGGTCTCTTTCCCCTATACTTGGAATCTTGACACAGGTGTAAACATATTGACGTAAGTTTTGGATAAAATAATTTGCATCTCATTCTGTCATTAGTGAAGATTTCTATAGTAGAGATACACTGTTAGCTTTTCCAGTGAGGAATTCACTCTATAAGTTGGATTATGCTGTAAAGGCAAGAATATATTTGTTATAGTATTTACATTCTCCCGTGTTGAATGGACCACCGCCTCCTAGTAGCTAAGAAACCACTTTCAGAATTTCAAAACAAAGTTAAAAAATTAATACACTGTTGTTAAATAAATGATAAAAACTGAAGCCAAATATTTTTTCACAGTAGAATTATATTTTGCATAAGCCTTTGGAGCCAGATGTTTTGGAGTTATACTATTCAATTATCATGTTTGTTCATCAAATTCATCATCATTAGTCTTATGATTATATAGGAAATTCTGCCACGGAATGCATTTGAATAGTCCACCAGCATAATAGTGCTTAAAGGGAGCAATTATAGAAATACAGTCATATAGTTGATAATTAATGGGATGACGTAAACAAAATTTGATAATTACAGCTTATACAACATTTTATTTAATTCTTACATTTATTTTTAAAATGCAGACAAATGGTAACAATAAGTACATAAGGCAAACTCCATCACTGTGATCAGAAACCATAACTTCTCAAGGAAATATGGGAGGTTCAGCAACTGTTTGGGAAATTTAAGCTACATAAATCTAGTCTTATTTAAAAAATTATCCAGAGAGTTAATAAGGACACATTTTATAATTGTAATTTTTACATATCTTAAAGTGATTTTTCAAATTTATAATTACCCTAGAAGAAAGTTCTGATTAACTACTTTGTTCTCGGGTCCCCTCATTCCTTTATGGAATTGAGATTTCATCATTTTTTCCTCACTCGCAACTTTTGGGTTAGATATGATTCAGAATTCAGCCTGCTTTCTTTTCTTTTTCTTTCTTTCTTTCTATATTTTAGAAAGTTACTGCATTGCACATCCTAGATACCCTAACAGGTTTTTGAGGTGGCAGCACACTAAAATGCCTGCTGAAAAATGTACAAATACTCTCACCAAGTGGAATAAAAAGATACCATTAATAAATAAATTTACATTTTGGGGAGCTAAATTATTTAAGATTAGTAATTATTAGCCTATGAATTTTGGAAACGTTTTTGGTTTTCAGAGCTTTTAGAACTTTGGAGTTTCAAAGAGGGAATTATGAACCTGTGTTGCCTTCTGTGATCAAAGTTTTCCTACCGAAATAGCTGCACACTGAAAAAAGAGAGCTGGTAGCTACTTTAGCATTTTTATTGTCTTCTTAAGCTTCAGTTTGAAGCAGATAATCACACATCCCCTATCTAATACAAGGGCATCCCCTTATGCTCTCCCCTGTCTCCTTATCCTTGCATATCTTACCATAGGAAGTAATAATTGACTTCAGTCTACAGTTTTATTGAACAGCTACTAACACTCAGAACTATACTAGTGGAGGTGCAGCTTTGCATTTTATTTTGAAGGCCCATCTTCTAGCATCATCATAGCAACAGTAACATGTACAGGAATGTATCAAACTACAGAAGGCAGAATATTATATTATTAAATTCTAATAGTTTGGACAATGAAATGATGTAGAATTTCAGGGAAGAGAAGAGAATATGAAACGGAATTGTTCCACAAGATTTAACTGAGGAAGTAAGGCTTCTTCTGTAGATTTTTAATACCTGTTCAGGAAGAGAGGCAGGAGGAACATCAAATAAGTTAATGAGATTAAGCAAAGGAAGAGAAACAATTCATTGAGCAACTACTTTGAGTGAGACAAGATATTAGATTTTTAAACAAGTTATCACCTTAGAAAAAATTAATGTGTAACATGAAGAGAAAGATCAAATATGTGCTGGTGATAAAATATGCATAAGGATTGATAGACAATGAGGCGCAAAGAACGTGCTAACAGTGTGGTCTGATATAATGAAGACAAATCTAGTGATGTGCCCTCAGACCTCATATATAAATAAAAGTGTACTAGCAGGTTACTTCTTTCACCTCTGTTTTTCATATAAGCCTTTTAGCAATGGTTTGAAATAGATAGATATCCTTGGTGGGTAAAGTGGAGTGCAGACTGCTTTTGGTAAAGTCAGACTAATAAGAACTCCCTTAAACATGTATGTGCTATATAGAATCTTCCTTCTCCCAAAGGTGTGTTAATTCCTGGGAGCTGTGAATATGTTGTGTTACGTGGCAAAAAGGACTTTGCAAATGTAAGAAAGGTAAAAGACCTTAATTTAGAAAGATCATCCTAGATTATCCCAGTGTGTCCAATCTAATCATAACAACCCTTAAAAAGCTGGAAATTTTCTCCTGCTGAAGGAGAAGTCAGAGACATAAGGCAAAGAGCAGATCAGAGAGATTTAAATCAAAGGAATAACTAGATCTGCTGGTACTGGCTTTGAAGATTATGGGGACCATTAGCCAGGGAATGCAGGAAGCCTCTAGAAACTGAGAATGATCCTCAGCTGACAGCCAGCAAGGCCACAGGAACCTCAGTCCTACAGCTCCACGGAACTGAATTCTGTCGCAACCTGAATGAGCAGAATCTGTCTGCCGGCTGACCATAACCTTGACTTCAGCCTTTTATAAAAAGAGAATAGAATCCAGTCAAGCCCCATGGAACGTCATTAACCAGCATAGAAACTTGCAGAACTGTGAGAAAATAACTTTGTGTTGTTTTAAAAATCTCAGAGTCTGATAATTTGTTGCAGTAGTGATAGAAAACTAATACAGTGTAGGATTGAGTAGATAGACACGTTAACAAGCGTATGAATACATTTACTAAAAAGACTTTTTATACTCCAAGGTTGTTTTTTGATGTTTGTTTATCATTTTCCCAGTTGCTCACAAAGACATTCTTACCCCACAGAAGACATAGTGCTTTTTAGTGCAAAGTGCTTTTTAAAGTCTCGACAAAAACAAGCTTTAAAATTCTGTCACAAAGCCAATTAATTTTCTATTTCATGAGTTAAAAATTCAAGGGGACTTACAGAGAGCTTCATTTATTTTCAAAAGCATTTTACCCTTCTTTTCTCTGGGGAAAAACATCTTCTACTTTAATTAGGTAAATCTTTCCCAGATTTTGATGTTGGATAATAAGTTCATATATCATGAGCTTATCCTCTATGCTTAGAGATCATTTTTCATTAAGGATGTAATAATGTTCACACCTTCAGTAACTGTTTAGCAGCACTAATTACAATGGATAATAAATCCTCTCATACTTCATTTTTTCTCAATGTCATCTCATCAAAACATTAGGACTCGTTGCTAAAATATAATAAATATGTAAGTATTTATTTAGCACACATTCTTGTTACTAGTATCATGGCCATAATCTCCTGAAGGGTTAAAAATTTTACTAATTATGATCACAAGAGCAGGAGCCAGAGCTAATTTATAAGTGTCCCAGTGCCTTGCAGTAGGTCCTTAGCATTAAATCTCATGTTGTGGAACTTAACTATTTGCATTCAAAAGTGTGTGTAAAAATGTCTGTTATTTCTTTAGCCACTCATAATATGTAATATTAAGTCAATGTCAAAGTTGTTGGTTAATATCTTCTTAATGTTCATTAATAAATTCTGCATGGACTTCAGTAGAGCAGTAAAGTATAGGCAAGCCTGTCATTGCCACTTCTCTTGAAAATGACTAAGTAAGAGTGTTATACAATAAGATCATTCTAGTAGAAATAAACAGATCAGAGGCTTAATACTGACTAAACTAGCAAATGTCCTAAAGGCAATAGGAAAGTCGCTTACTATTTCCAGGTGGCAATTTGTCCATCTCTGACAATGAGAATTTTGACTAGGTTTTCCTGAGAGTCCATCCATATTTATGACTCTATCTAAATAAAGCATCTTGCTAAAGTCACTTTGGCAACCAGGGTTTTGTCCATTAAACATCTGGCCCGGAGAGATTGCTAACTGACCTTGAAAAATGGTACTGTGCAAAAATAAACGTTTATTCTATTATAAATGTTTTCTTTTTACTCTCCTCATTTTCATTTTAACATGACCAGGCTTGGAAAACTCTGGAGGTGATCAACCCTGAAGAAAAAACCTTAATAAAAATAAACAATTTAATGTTTGTAATTTTTGCTTTAGGTTGGATGAAAGTCAAAGGGTTTTTTTTCACTTGTTTTTTTGTATTTATAAAATTTGTTGTGAATGGACTTTAGTTTGCTGTTAACAGTTTAAACTTAGTAAGAGGAGATAAATTATCCATTTTCTTAGATTGTCTGGAGCAAGACAAGAGATGAGTTCCTTCTTTATGACTCTGTGATATACATATTTTGGCAGAACTTTATGCTTCAAATTTTTGTTAGTCAACATCCCAAATCTAATTTTGACTTGTTTTGACTATTTAACATCTGGCAATCTCATTGATAATCAATATTGATATTTTTCTCATTTTACTATAAATCGTGTTTTTTAATTGTAAAATTTATCATTGAATCAATTTTTAAACTCCTGTTGAAAAGATGTGGATTTGTGAAAAGCAATATTTAAGTCTTTTTAAAAATACCTTCGTTGAGGTAGAATTCACATACTAAAATCTGTGTTTGTTTAAACTGTGTACTGTGATAAAAATTGCTAACTGTATATACCTGTAAAACCATCACAAAAATCAAGGTAATAAACACATCCATGTAATCCAAAATTGCCTCATGCCCCTTTGTAATTTCTTCCCACAGGTCCTCTTTGCACCTCACCAACCTGCCTTTCCACCCACAGGTGAACATTAATCTTCTGTAGGTCACTACAGATTAGATTGTATTTCCCAGAATTTCGTGTATATAATCATACAGTATGTATCCTTTTTTTTCCTGGATTTTTCCAGTCACCATAATTATTTTGAGATTTATCTGTGATGTGGCATGAATCGATAGTTTATCAAAGCTTTTTATTGGTGGGTAGTATTCTATTGTATAAACACAGCAAAATTTTCCATTTACTTGTTGATATATTTGTGCAGTTTTCAGTTTTGAGTTATATTGTGGGTTGAATTATACCCCCCTCCAATTTACATATTGAATTCCAAACCCTCAGGCCCTCAGAATGTGAACTGATTTGGAAATAGGGTCATCGCAGACATTATTGCTTAAGTTAATATGCGGTCACACTGGCATAGGGCGGGCCCCAAATCCAGTGTGACTGGTGTCCTTATAAAAAGATGTACATGTTCAAAGGGAATAGAGTGTGAAGACGTGGGGAGAACACCACCCACCATCCAAGAAAGCCAACATTTCATGCCATTTACAAATAAAGACTGTTTTACATCTTCTGTCCTGATCTGGATGCCATTTATTTGTTTGATGAACTATCTATCTATCTATCATCTCTCTCTCTCTCTCTCCATCTATCCATATATCTATCATCCAATTACGTATTTATTTTATTATTCGTTTTTAATTAGGAGGGAGATATGGGCACTATGACATGTACATTCAGTTGTCTGAGAAAGGAGATGAACAGAAGATAAAATGTCTTGAGGTTTTTATTTTTTAAGTTTTAAGCCTCCGTGGCTACTGGCATTTTTCAGTAAATATATGGAGTACCTATCGCTGCACATTTTATGTGTTACTTATTTACTTTTTACTTATTGCACTGGCAAGGATCTCCAGTTGAGCATTTAATAAATTGTTGAGAATTCGACATCCTTACTGTGTTCCTGATCTTGAGGGGAAAATGCTTAATTTTCACCATTAAGTATGGTATTTGCTGTCGGTTCTTTTCTAGATCTTTACCAGGTTGGGAAAGTTTAATAATAATCTTTGTTGAGAATGTTTTTTCAAAACTCGATGTGAATATTGTCAAATATTTGTCTGTAACTATAGAGATGAGAATGTTTTTTTCAATTTTTAATTTGTTAATGTGGTAAATTTCATCGATTGATTTAAGAATATTATACCAACTTTGCATTCCTGGGATAAATCTCATTTGATCATGATGCATTAGTTTTTTATATATTGCTCAATTCAATTTGACAAAATTCTTAAGAATATTTTTCTCTGTGTTCATGAGGGATATTGGCCTGTATTTTTCTTTTCATATATGTCTTTGTCTGGTTTTTGAATCAGAGTAATAGTGTCCGCAAAGAAACAGTGGAATGTATTCCGTCTTCTTCTGAATGAGACTGTGTAGAACTGGTTATGATTTTTGTCCTTAAATTTTTTATGTGATTTTAGTAGTAAACAACTAGAGTTGGAATTTTCTTTGTGGGAAGGAATTTAAAATCAAATTTTAGTTAATAGATATGTAGCTATCAGGGTGTCTATTTCTTCCCGGATAAGCTTTGGTAGTTTGTGTATTTCAAGAAATTTGTTCTTCTCCTATATGTGGTCAAATTTATTAGCCTAATGTTGTTCGTGTTAGTCCATTATCCTTTATGTATCTGTTCGATCTAGAATGATGTCGATGCTATCATTCCTCATGTTGGTAGGTTGTGCCTTATCTCTCATTTCTTTTTTGATCTGTGGGACTAGAGGTCTATTAATTTTTTTATCTACTTAAAGAAACAGCTTTTGATTTCATCCGTCTATTCTATTGTAATCATTGGCTCAAAATCCACAGTTTTTCTGCATCTGTCTGGACAAATATAGACATTTATTTTCAAATATGTATTAATTAACCTGTTTCTTTACTTGTGTGTTTCCTCTTCATGCATGCTTAGCAAAGGTATGAATAACACAAAGCTATGTAATAATATTGATGGATATCACAACACTGGTTTATAAGCTTACAGTTAATTTAACTAATGTCGGTAATATCTTGATTAGGGAAAGGAAGTTAATCAAAAATATAAATAGGTTATAATTCTAAATCTTTGTCGTCTAAGGCTTTTAAATGTGTCTTCCATTAAACAAAATTGTAAGAAATAGGCCAATAGATAGATTGGTCAAAGAAGTAAGATATACATGCATACATCTTATATGCATAGGCACAAACACACACATATATATTCTTTAATTAATTAATTTATTTATTTATATGTAAGTCCATATTCCATATATACCATTTATGCTGTTTGAATTTACTCTGAGAATATTCCATACTTCTTTATAGATATAACAAGAAGAGAATCTGTCTAATTATTTTAAATATTACAAATTTACATTTGTAAAATATGCAGAGTTATCAATGGAGCTTGTTTTATGTACAAGTATACTTTCTATATCCTGAAAACCACTGTTGACCATAAACAATGTTAATAAAACATTAACTCTTATATAACGATTTGTATTCTTTTGACATACCATTGGATCAAAATATATCAAATGCACCTATTTGTCATATCATTACAGGGACTACACTATTCTGACTTGCAGCGTTTATACAAAAAACTTCATTTGATGTTCTTTGGCAAAGCCAGTATATGAATCATGGTTCAGAAATCTTTCTGCTGTTTCTTAAATGAATTCCAAACACAGAATAAGTATAAATATCATAATAAAAACATTTAGTAAGATTTAGAGCTACTACAAGAGTTTAATTGTCTAAAGTCAATACCGATTATAAACCAAACACATGTTCATATATGTGAGGACTTTGTCATAAGGAAGATCCCTCACTCTACTCCATATCCCCTCACCCTTGGTGTTTCGGCGTGTGTCTTCCATACTTCTGGCTATTATCACCTACATTTCTCTGTCTGAGGGCTTTTGTTGGTGCCCAAAGTTCCTGGCAGGTCAGTTGAGTGAGCCTCTCAGAATCAGCTCTTAATCAATATAAGCAATTTAGTTCTCTTGTGTCTTGGGTGAGAGAACTCTGAAGTGAGAGCTGCACATTTCCCAGAGTTCCCAAGTTGAATAAAGCTTCAGTTTTTGTTTTGATTCATTACGTATCTTTAACATGCCATTTTATAGTTTACTTGTAATAGAGTTCTTTATATGTATCTGTTTCTATATCTATATAACATCATTGCGAAAGAAGGAAAGAATAAATACCAACAGAAATTCACACTGCTTCTCAGTACTTTGTGACTTAAATCCACCTGTTTTAAAAGATGGCAATCTGAAATCCAGGATTCCTGTACATTTAAGAATTCCTTAAAGAGTTTTGGTTTTTAACACAAAATTGTCATGAAAATAAAACTAGAAAATATCTCAATTAAAACTAATTGGGTGCCAGCCCAGGGGGCGTAGTGGTTAGGTTCTTGTGCTCCACTTCAGAGGCCCAGGGTTTGCGAGTTCAGATCCTGGTCACAGACCTACACATTACTCATCAAGCCATGCTATGAGGCATCCCACATACAAAACAGAGAAAGATTGACGAAGGCATTAGCTCAGGACCACTCTTCCTCAAGCAAAAAGAGGAAGAGTGGCAACAAATGTTAGCTCAGGGCCACTGTTCCTCACCAAAAAAAAAACCCCAAAACCCTATTTGAATGTTTTCCTTTGTCCCCATAGAAGTGAGTTATTTAATGGGTTGGATTATTGCCCTGAAGCATTAGTCATTTATAATTATGTCTTGCTTATAGAATTAAGGAATACAAAGTTGTTTTCTTAATAATTCAGTGATGCAGTAATCTTTTCTTTTTTAATTAAAAATTAATTTGCGTTCTAATGAAGACAAATAAAACGTCAAATCTAATTAAGATTATGTGAAAGGTTGTGTTAGCCTCAGTTAAGAGGCCTAACACACAACAAACTTCATAAATACCAAAACTCATCTTGTTCCTTTTCCTAGAAGGTCCTCAGGGTAAGGGCAGCTGCAGAACATTATTCCTCCTTTTGTTTTAATTGCCTTTAATAGATGAGCTAGGAAAAGCATTATAAATAATGCATCATAATGCTTTGCATAAAGGTAAACAGAACAAATGTGCCAGGTGACGAGTCTATGACAGTATATTTTAATAACCAGGCTGTGTTTTGTGTTATATTTTACCTCTCTCTATGTCACTCAGGTGGGAGAAAGGGAATTACAAAACAGACAAGGAAAATGAACATTAGAAGAACAGAAAAGGCACTAATGATAATTAGGAAACAATAACAAAGAAAGTCAAGGTATGTTCAAGGGAAGGTAGTTTAAGTGTCTAGAAATTACGTGGGTTTGGGATTTATGAGAAAAAAGAATAGTGATAATGATGTAGTTAGACACTTTATTTCCATATATTTTCATTGAAACATCGGCTAAATTTTAGGCACTAGGTTTGGATCTGAGGTTGTGTGGGTGATTAAATAATAAATTGACCCCTTAAGAATTCACAGTTTAGTAGAGAAGGTAGAAATCAAAAACAATTACTTTATGATCTTTAAAATACCAAAAGAGAAATTTGTTCAATTTGATGCTGGAACCCAGAGGAGAAATGATTAATTCTGTCTTGGGAAATCAGAAATGTTTAACAAGAAAAATATAAACAAGTTTCTAAAGAATAAGAATTCCAAGCAAAACATATTAGGCAGAGGACACAAAGACAGAGATTGTATAATATTTTCATGGCAATAAGAGCAATATTTGCAAGGAGAGAACGGTAGACGGTCAGTCTTGAAAGTCGTTTATTTTATCAAATTGCAAAGGGACACAAACGCCACAAAATAGAGGTTACAACTTTATAATAACGTATAGCTCTTAAAACTTTAAAAGCTGTAATAGTAAGTTAGATTCAATAATTTATTTAATATTACAATGTATCCAAAAATTTTTGAGAAATACATGTGGTACAGTTTTTATCTTAGGAACGTTTTCTAAAATTGTACCTTCTCTAATTTTGGTGTATGTCCAGGTTTTTATTTCAAAAGACAACGGTTGTCATTGCTCGCTATAGGAATAGGCAAAGAGTCTGGCCACAGCTGGTGACTTGCACAAAAACAAGATTCCAAATTCATAAAAGACTCCAGGAAATTTTATTTGAATCATATTTTTAAAACAATATGAATTTTTGAAACAGTTCAATATACTGGAAAAAAGCACCATACTGAAAGATTAAAAATATGAAATTTAAATTCTCTAGTTTTCTAAAGAAGAGTAAGTTATTTACACTCACATGATATCTTCACTGGAAGAAAGATCAATATGTTGGTAACAAATTAGGATTGCCTTGTAAGTAAGTTATAAAAATGAATCTAAATGCAAATAGATTTGATTCTTGCGTTTTGTTATTAGGCTTACTTGGGCACGACATGAGATAAAACCACATGATAGAATCTGTTCAAATTTTAAAGAGCTTTGGTAATATACATGCTATTATAAGCTAGGGAGGAAGAAATTAAGATGTTGCTCCATTTTATCCATCTCTTCATGCTGATATTCAACTAGTGATTGGTGGCTCTATTGGTTGTTAAAATTTGGAAACACTTCTGTACTGGTTGGTAAATGTCTACCCACATGAGTCTCTCAAGTTTCCAGATCCGTGTTACTCCAGCTACACTGGTCAATCTCTCAGACTTCTCAAACGTCCTACATTTCAACAGCCAAAGAGTCAATGCCTGACATCATAGAAGAGCTCCAATAGCCGATCTTGTTGGTAGATGCATGCCCTATACCAGTGGTTAAATGTTCATACCAACATTTATTCAACAAACATATTTCAAGTAAGTGATGTAAGCCATACACTTTACTAGACACTTGGTGTACTTTGAATTAGAAAGAATGAAGAAAGAAACAAAAATTATTCCAGTCTTTGTGAAACTCTAGTGGAAGATCAAACATTAAATAAATCATCATAAACTAAGTGCATAATTAAAAATAATGATAAGTACTCAAGAATGAATGAAGAGCATGCTGCGAAAGAACAAAAGGTTGATCAAATTTATGTTTAGAGATAAGTCATCAGTGGCATTTTGGCTAAGCCCTGAAAATGAAAAGATATCAACAAAGCAAAAAGTGTTCAGGCAAGGCCAGCATGGTTCCAATGCTTGGGACATCTTTTTGGCTGCTGAGTCAAAAGTAGATTAAGTAGAGCAAGGCCAAAAGGAAAAGAGTATTAAAGCAATATAAATTTTACTTTCAGGAATGGAAATTTCTTAGCTTTGGTGACAGGATTTCATTACTCTTTCACTCTATGACCTTAGTCACTTATTTATTCTTCTGGACCTCAATTACTTTCTCTGCAAATTTTACATTACCTTCATCTAGGCAACTGGTATGGAGATCCTATTCATTGAACAGGGCCTGAAATATAGTAGGTGGTTAATAAATGTCTTTTGGATTTAAAAAAATGAGAAATGAGAATGAAAATAATTTAAAAAGTTGTAGTGTGGATTAATTTTTTTACATGTGTGGCAAATATATATGTATTTATGTGTAAATATAAACATAGATATAGATAACAACATATCAATATTTCCACAAGCATATATGCATAGCTTAGTAGAGTGACTGATTTAAGGTAGATGCTAATAAATATTAGTTTCTTTCCCACCTATATTAAATATATTTTCAGAGAGTACATTGATTAAATCGTCAAAAGTGTGGAGTTAGAATAAGTTGCAGACGATATCCAACAAAATTTCCAAAAAATTACAAAATATAACCATGTTTTTAAAAGCATAAGGGCACTATATTTCAATTATGGGAGGACTAGAAAATATGAGACATCTCTGAGATCAGTAAGTAGATATGATTATATTGAAGAAGAAAATAATGTTCCACAACACTAAATGGGAGGAGAGCACTGTTGAAAAGGAGAGTGCCCAGGACCAACCCCAAGGTTGAATCAGGGATATACTAAGGAGTGGTCACTAGATCTCTTTACTCAACTCCCAGGTAGAGTCTAACAGCAGTTACAGATAGCAGCAGTGAAAGTGGAAACGTGGATCGCTGGAGCAGAGAGAGCTAATTGTCCTCTATTTTTCACTCTCATCATTTTTCTTTAGTAAGACAATATTCCAAGATTTTACCTTGATGCATGGATACCCAAGTAAATTATATTTGTCTCTCATGAAATAGTTTAGAGCAAGTAGTCTCAGGCTGGCTGATTGGCTGTACTCCACAAAATCATCGAGTTCATTCATGACACAGATTATTTTTCTTGATAGATAGATGGATAGATATAGATATAATATATCTAAATGGTTCAGTCTCTCTCTCTCTCTCTCTGTCATCATCTAGAACTTACCATGATTTGTAATTATACATATAATTTATGATGATTTACCCAATGTAAATCTCTTGCTTCTATCCCTAGAATTCTGTGAAGACTGGACTTTGGTTCACTTCTAGATCCAATTTCCAATCTGTAAGACGAAGACAGAAGAAGTCAAAAAATACATGTAGAAATAGAGTCAATGTCACATACAAGAATTTGTATTAATGAATATTCCTTATATTCAAAAAGGTATTACAGGATTTTGCGAGCATACAACACAATCATTTAGAGATAACAGATATTAAAAATTTCATCATTGGGGAAAAAATACAATAGATGGAGTGATTAACAAAAAGGACATGGCTAAAAATTGAATTAGTTAGAAAACAAGTCAAGGAACTTCCTCAGGACTCAGCACATCAGGTCCTGGAAAGCGTAAAAGAAGCATTAAAATATTTAGAAGTTAGAAGTAGAGTTTTAAAATCTAGCTAACAGGAGTTATAGAAGCAGGTTTTGAGAGAATGATGAAAAGGTAATATTTGAATGCATAATTGAGACAGAGCCAAAGAAAGCCAATTGTTTCCAGATAGAATACAGCTTGACATTCAGCATAGTACTTGGCGTTTAGTAGGTGTTCAACAAACAGTTGACATTGTTATTATTATCACTAGTAAACTGGGAGAAGTCACCATCAAACTGGAAAGGCAGCACTTTGTACAAGGTATCATGTGCAGGATATCTCAAAAGAATCATTTCTTTATATTTATGACTGGAAAAAAATCTATCAAATTATATAACTCTGATTTTGCTTATGATTATTTATTATTTAACTTGATTAAAATCATGATTATTTGATTAGAATTATTTTTACTAACAAAACGCCTTTCTTGAAACGGATGCTTTTGTGTCTCCTGTAGATGGTGGTGGATTCATATACTGACATTGCTGAGTAAAAACTACACTATCGCATATGTTTCAGGTGTTAAGAGAATCAGTTATTGCAGACATTTTGAGGCAAAATTATCCTTGAATTAGATGGACTTTTTCCAGAGCAAGCACTACAGAATTAAAATATTTGTGCATCAAGTATACAAAAATTTTTGGCATGTAAACGACTGTTACACCTTCCCACATTTTTCAGAAACTTTGCTCTGCAGTGCCTCTTTCCTCATGGGCTTAGCAGTTGTAAAAAGAAAATAAAGTTTGCTACTGACACTCTTGTTCTTTTTTATGTCATTAAAACAAAATAATTCACTAAAAGATATTTTCATCTGCAATTGTTTTCACTCTAAAAGAAAAGTTTGGATATCTGTAGCTGAGCAGTGAGAAATTTCAGTAAGCAAGAGACCAAGAGGAAGAAACTCTGCATTTTAGTCCTAGGGATGAACTTTATCATGTCATACAACATCTCTGTGGAAGATTCCTTCTGTGTGCATACATTGTGGATCCTGTATACCTCCACTGCAGATGTGGGTATGTATATGTATGTGTGTGTATACAATAAATATTTATATATTACTTTTATTCTATTTACTCCTTCTCGCTTTAAAAGTTGTCTAAAAAAATGAGAAATGGACCAATCAAAAAACAACCTCACTATATATATATGACTTTATGTCATGGAGGCATTTTTTTCTCCAGAAGTATGTGCTACTACATGGAATGCTAATTTTCATTGTTAGTTCTTCAAAATTGTTACTGTGTTTTATTCTAGACTAGTTACCTGTTGGTAGGATTTTATGTAAACAAGCAGTGCATTATGATCATAGAACTTGGCTTTGATTTTACTTAACCTAAGGCATAGCTTGAGCGTGAAAAATTTTTTTCAAATAGTTGGTACATTAGATTTCTATTGCTGCTATAACAAATTAACACAAACTTGATGGCTTTAAACAACACAAATTTACTTTCTGCCAGCTCAGGAAATCAGAAGTTCGAAATGGATCTTAAGTGGACTAAAGGCAAGTGTCAGCACAGCTAGAGGCTCTAGGGGACAATCCATTTCCCAGCCTTTTCTTGCTTCTAGAGGTTGCCTCCATTCCTTGATTTGTGGTGTCTTCCTCCATCTGGAAAGCCAGCAGCATATCTTCTTCAAGTCTCTGACTCTGAGTCTTCTGTAGCCCATCTTCTCTGACAAGGACGTTTGTTATTACAGTGGCCCCACCTAAACAGTCCAGGATAATGTCTCCACCTCAAGATCCCTAACTTTGTCACACCTGCAAAGTCCCTTATGATATGATATTTCAGGTAACATATTCAAGGTTCTAGGAATTAGGATGTGAACATTATTCTGCTTACTAGGGTTGAGTAAAACTTAGGTAACTCTATTTTATTAACAAATATGAGTTATCATAATAGTTGAAATAATTCTTGTGCCTCACAGTCTTGTCAAAATCTTGATGAGAAAATAAGAAAACAAAGTCTGTCCATTGTAAAGCATACCTGGCAATTAATGCCTTTATGTTTAAGAAAAAGAGCTTCATTTGAAAAGGATGTTATTTTCCTAACATTTTGGATTCACCACAATATCACCTTGAAATATTCTACAAGGTTAGCTTGCAGGTAAAAGAAGTCCCAGATTTTTTAAAAAAGAACTTAGTGAAGCTGTGAGCCCTGGATATGTTGCTGATCTAATGTTTGGAGCAAAGAAATACCATTGAAGAAGCAATTCTCCAGACTTCAGACATTTATTCTAATGTGATGAGGCAGATCATGGAATAATTGATCACTATGTCACCTAATCAGAACACAAAAGACGCAACGACAGCGACATCTTTCATTATAGTCATTGGCTTTCCATATCTGTATGCAGCGGCACTAAAATATCTCTTAGAAAATCCAAAAATATGTTTTATCTACTGGCAGGCAAGTTGTCAATTCACTGATTGACCTCTGAATTCCTGTCACTTTGAGAAGTCTTCTCAGAAAATAGGTACTGATTACAGTGTTCTCTTCTATTGCACAAAATATGCTTACTTTTCAGAGAACAATCTTTGAAGCACATATTGCTTAATTTGAAAATATATATTTACTCTTTTTGCATAAAAAATATGATTTTGAGAAAAATTTTCCAGGCACGTTTTCACTAATAATTTGTCAAACTTGATGGGCACACGTAGCTTCATAAGTGAGAGAAGTCTTTTGATTTAAAGCCACATAAACAGTATCGATTATGCTGCAAAAGAACTATGAGCTTCTTTGACTAATCTGCCATTTTGGTAGAGGACACCGGAGGAGACAACTTTGCAAAACTTTCTAGAGCTTCAGAGGGTTGAGAGACATAAAGCATTATTAACTTGGCTACAGACAAACCTTCTAATACTTGAACACAATGCAAGTGCTTTCAAACATTACTTTATCTCAGTCAACCTTCACAGTGAAACATGATTCATAATCATTTTCTTGCTAATGAAGCCCTCAATGTCAGAGATCTTACCAAATTGGACCTCTCACTTTAGGATATATAAATGTTAGGACATTAATTCAACTTGAGATGTACTCGAGAATCCTGGTTTTCTTTGACACAAGCCTATCACTACACAGCAGTGTCAGCAACAGAAGCCCAGATTCCATTTTCCTTTGTGAGTCAGGGATTTCCACACTATATCACCATCAAAACTAAGAGTCAAAATTGATGGAGTTTCATAAACAACTTGATCATTGTCATATCAGAGATCTTGCCACAATTTCAAAGTTGTATTCATGCCAAATAACAGGAAACTTGTCATTAAAATTTACTTCGGGTTAGAGTTAAAATCCACTTTCCTACTTTATTTGTCCGATTAAATCTATTTCTTTCCTTCAATAGTAACAAATTTTACATGAAAAACAATAAGAATCAGAAAACATTTTATAAATACATTTTCACACAAGACCTTTTATATACAAGACATGCATATCCACTTTAGTCAAGTAAATTGCATAAATACCATGCTGTGCATATGCCATCATAAGTCATTCTGTAAAAATCTGTAGTTGCAACAGATTCTCATAAGAGTCCATGCCCCAACAGATTTAAAAACTAGTTTAAGAAATAATCTTTATATCATGTTCCAATGTACTTTTGAGTATGAATTTACTTATTGAATATGAATATATTTACTTAAAATTGTGTTCCAAAATTTTGTGCACATTAGCCAGGTAAACTAAAATCAAGTAAAACCCATATATGTTAGAGACAAGAGCTATTAAAGTCTGCATGCTCCTAATCAGGCACAAATCCTTATACCTCCCTACCCTCTTTTAGAGAACTCAGTTCTTAACAGCCCTGTCTGGGTCTTTTATGGTAAAGAATACAAATAATGGTTAATAAAAGAGAGGATGAGAAATGGTGAAAAACATAGGCAGAGAGGCTAAGTCAGGCTATATAAAATTTATAATTTGAGAGAGACTTGAGAAAGAACAGTACAGAGAGGAAAGGAAGAGAGAAACAGAACCAGAACTTTCTTGGGTTGAGAATTAAACAATTTAACACATGTAAAGCACTTAGAACAACATATGGTACAGAATAAGCACCTAATAAACACTACTTCGTTACACTCATTCTCATTATTTTCATTGTCATCATCATCATCATTACAAATGAGCCAAGGGACTAAAATATGACATGTTTTAGAGAAGATGCAAGATGTCAGAGAATATGAGATGAGAGTCTAGATAGTGGCTTTTCAAAACTTTTTTCTATAGCATATATTTGGTTCTCCTTCAACATTCTTTGAGATGTTAAAATAAAGAGTGAATTTCTTTAAAATCACTATTGACTACAGATCTACGATTATTCGGATACACCTTTGAACAAGTATCCGGTCCTGGAAAACCCTAGTTCCTGCATAGATTCTATTTTGAAAGCTATTGTATTGGATTTGGGACCTACACTTTGATATACAACTTCAATTTACATTAAAATTGTCAACCCACACTGAAGCCAAAATTGCACGTTAGAGGACAGAGCAGGTAAGAGCCATTATGATTCTCAGAAATCAAGAGCCAAGTTAAAGAAACATCCTGCAGATACATGTAAGCCAAGTAGAGAACTAGGTTTCCCCAACCTTACGAAAGTTTACCAAAATTTCCTCATGAAATTGCAAACTGAAATTCAATTTTTCATTTACCCTCCATGGAAATCCAGTTTCTTATAAAATTAGTGTGATTTCCATATGCAAGAAGAAGGCAATATCAGTTCTTTGCCCTAAATCTATTGTTTTTCTATTGCTTATCTCCTAGGAATAGGGCTGTAGGATTTCAATTAAAAGGCTTTCTATCCAATGACTGAAGTTACTCCCTTACTGAAACTAAGCCACCATGTCAGTTACAGGCATAGAAGATTTGGAATTGTATTGCCTCAAATGATCAAGGATAGAGATCTTCAGAGCCCGAAAAACGATAGACATTGTAGGATACCAAAGCCACCAGCATTTGATTTCTGTGGAAGAGTATCTTTTGTTCTAGAGCCCATATAGAGCATAGTGGATGATGTTTGGAATATTTATATCAAATTTATAACCACATTTCAGCCTGTTTCACAAATATATTGACTCTGAAAGAACTACCGCAGCAGGTCTGTTAAGATTGGAACAGAAGAGAGAGATGGATATGTTTTGTATAGGAGTGCAGTAAAATAAAGTTTTAGTAAACTTAAAGATCATGCCCTCACAGAATCCTCACAGATGTTATAGTTATCTACCATGAAAATACACTGCAAAATTAAGGGCTTTGGCAGTTGAAAGTGAGGCAAATATTCTTTCCTTCAAGAAATCTGTCCAATGAGGCCCTTGTGTGTGTGAACAAATATGTTGCCCACCATTGACCTCTCCTCCCTAAGGCAACCCAGAACTAAGGTTGGAGACTAGAGCAACTGATTTGCTTTCTCTATGATGGGTTGAGTCACAAGTGTAATCAGCAAATCAGGTGCCCATCTGTCTCTAGACTTTCATAGACTTCAGCCAGAATGGGACAAATCAAGTTCGTCCCAGTCAACCCAAAACTATGGTGTCTATGTCTGTTATTTTAGCAAGAGGAACTACGTGATGTGACTATTTTAAAAAGGGAAAGAATCCAGGGCATACATAATACTTATTCAGCATTTTAAGAAACACCTAGTAAATAATATCCTGATTTCCTATTCAAGTTCTAAATCAATTTAGAAATGAGACAAAAGCGTAAACATATAGGAGCCAAAATAATACTTTAATTTATGATAAAGCAGGTATTAGAGAATACAGCCTATATTTGCAGAGAGCTGGGCTGCTTAATTCCATATGCTTGAACCCAGGCAGCCAGCACTGCATGCACTAATGTTGGCCGCTTTACCCTTCCTTCCAGCTGCAAAGCCTGCCCCTGGAAGACACCAGCACAACACATGCTCTCCATGGACAGCTCCCTCTCAGAAAGAAGGGAAGAAAAAAGGGCTGGCTGTGTGTGATAGGGTCTTCCTTTCAAAGTCACGGATTGGACTGTGCAAATCTTCCTTTCTAAGAGAGCAGTGAATGAGAGATGAAAAGAGGCCAGTAAAGTTAAACAATGGAAGAAAACATGCCACAGTGTTAGGGCACACCTCCCCTCTGCCCGCCTCGCCTCCCTGGCAGCCTCTTTAATAATCCTTACCTATTAGAGACGTAGATCTTAGAAAGGAAGTGGACTAAAATCCCAAATAGGTATTTCTTGTCCAGGAAATAACCCATTTACAAGATTCAAAATATTTTCCAGAAAAGCCCTTGACAGGTATGGCTGTGTTGAGCTTAGTTGTATTTAACTAATTAAGCAGGGAGACCATTAGACTCAAGTGGTTCTAATGCCTTGGCAGCCTAAGGGATCAAACTAAAATCTAAGCCTGTAAATGCCTCAAGGGTAAAAAAACCAAAATGCTAAAGACAACCAATCACAAACAGCCAACTAGGCTTTCAACGATAGCCAATCAATAATTCCCTTACTTTGCTTCTGCCTTTTCTCTACAAAAGTCTCTCTGCGAGCTCCTATCAGTGGAGCACTCCCAACCACTTCTGGTTTGGTGCTGTCCATTCCAATTGATTTTTGCTCAAATAAACTCTTAACATTTTCAATATGCCTCAGTTTATCTTTAAACAGCTTCAAAGATCTCTTAGTTGTATCTCTTTGCAGAAATGTGCATAATTTAACCACGGGGAGAATGTGATGGGATCACTGTTTACTAACTTGGAAGTATGTCTTGCCTTCCAATGACAAATGGAGTGCAACAGTCAACCTATTTCTAGAAATCCACATCACAGTACACAGCAAAGCAAAGAGTTATTTGAATATATATGGCTCAAATTTGCTTATATTTTTCTCATTAAAATGATAGATTTATCTATTTGTTTTATTGTTTTCTCAGCTTGCCAAAACCTTCTGAGACAGCCAGTACAGTAGCACAAGACATTTAGATCCATCATCACACATTACCAATTTGAGAATTGATTTGGATATGGGAAATGAGGAGCAAATTAAATAGAATTTGCAGTGACTTTTTGCCAGAAAGTAAGGATTGGGAGTTCTTTGTATTGAAATGAGTGCTCTGGGGCCGCATTAAATGAGGAATAGAACAAGTCTGTCAAAACTTGGGATGCATCGTTGGTACCTCTACTGGAGGTTAAGGTAGCCTCGCTTGCGTGGTGCCAATTCAACATACCATCTGTCAAACATGCACAACGACACCAATTCCTTTTATTAAAAGATAGCGATCTTTCTTCCAATCAGTTAGTATTCAACATTCACGTAAGCCAGGACAATTTTTCATATGTTTATTTGGAGAAACCTCTGACAAAGGCCATTCCATTCATTCCTCCTATATTGCTCTTGAAATTCTAATTTCCCTTGATGAAAATCAGTTTTTTCCAATGACAGAGGAAAGTAATTAAATATGTTCAGTTGATAGCTAACTTATCTCATTGCCAAACATCTAAATAGCTGAATAATTGTGTAAGGAGAACAGCAATAACACAGTGATATGAGTTACAGGAAATTAGGGGCATATGATTTATCCCTCTGGACACAGCCTGGTATTGACTTTTATGTGACCAGAATGGATATAATGAGTCATATTTACTGCCCTGTGAGTTGTACCCTTCTCTGTCACACACTGAAGTAAGCATCACTGAAATAGTCTAAAATGAAGTGTGTGACAGGCTCTCTCCATCTGTTTGAACTAGAAAACTAGAGACCAAAGGGTTTGGCAAATAAGGTTCTAAACAAGGCTTTTGTGTTTTATTTTAATTTTTAAGCTTCATTTTAAGTGAAGATTTGCCTTAGAAGATTTCATGTAAAACAAGACCATTGCTTACTTGTGCAATTTAATGAAAAGCTAAGGAAGAAATGAGAATTCACAGAGTTCGTGACTATTGAAAGAAAATTGGCTAATTACACTGGGAAGTCTTTCAATCATCTAGTTTCATAATTGGGTGGAGAACACTCAAAATTTTTAAGTGGCATATCTGTTTTGAAATAGATAACCTTTGAAATGTACTCAGGCAGAGACTGTGGCAGCGCTGTTCACTGTCAGCCAGCAGTGACCTTGAAGTCAGTGGGTGCACTTACACACATTGGTCTCTTCCTTATTTGGTCAACATCTCCTGAAAAATCAGATTAAAATGATGTGTTTTCTCTACTCAAATGATCTAAGACAGGCATAATCATACCATTTGCATAAAATTTTATGCTGTTTACCATACTCCAATATAAGTATAGAGACCGTAGCTACTAATAGAGAAAAGCAAATGTGAATTTCAATCAGGAGATGGCTTATTAGGGTAATTATTCACAATTTTTTTTCTCAACAGCCCACATAGCACATGGCAACCTCTACAGGCTACAGCATTCAGGAGTGTCCCTACTGGGATGATCTTCACAATGTAGGCACACTCTTCCTGCTCTGGAAAGCATGACAGAGTACAAGTAAGCAAGGGTATTATTGTTTTAAGTATAACAATGTTCGTGATTTATTTTTAAGCAAGTGCTTTGAAAATATTAGCATATGAAATATTATTAAAAATAATTCCTTGTGGCATTTCTCACATCTCATAAAACATGGTGATGTTTGTGTAAGGCTATCCAGGGTACAATTTCTCTTCTTGACTGGGAAGTGTTAGGTATATTCTCTTTCTGTTCTGTTAATTCTGCTTTGATAAATCTGAAAACTAAAATAATGTTTCTATTCAATTTATACTGGGTCTCTCCTACTCCACACATGGAAAGGAGAAACACTAACGAGAACCCAAAACTTCACACCACTAATCCTTTCTATAAATTTCTTAACAATTTTCCTGGCTGTCCTTTACTTCAAGCCTAACCCCAACAGGTGCAGGAAAAGATGTTAATAACATATTCAAGGTGGGTAAGATACAGACCCTGAGCTATGACTGCAAAGAAATTATTCCAAACCAGGTCATGTTTGTGAGTGAATGGGACAGTATTATAACTATATAAAGACCAGTGGCAACATCTGGGGCTGTCTTGAACCCACCCTGTGACTGAACTATTCATGTTATCAAAATCCCATGTCTTTAGAGTTAATCTTGCATGAATGGCTTTATTGTGGTGCTCGCTCTCTCAGTTCTGCTTTTACAGAGTTTGATTTTTTCCACGGCTCCATTCATGGGCTCACAGTGTATGTTAGGGCTCCATCTCTTATCTCTGGCACTCTTCTCTGCCTTTGCTGCCAAGCTTTATTCCTTAGAGACAAAATTGCTACCAACATCTAACCCTCTTAGCTTACAAAGAAGAAAGACAACTTCTCTTTCCTCAAAGCCTCTGTAATAATCCCAGGAAGGACTAATTAGTCCTGCTTTGGTCACATGCCCATCCCTGAACCAATCAGGGAGGCAGGGTTTTTTGTCCTCATCACCCCTGTAGTGAGAGGTGGGGGTCCATCATTGATGGACCATGAAGACCATGGAGGAGGCAATTCTGGGCAACAGTGAAATAACAAATATTCACTTTTTTAGGATCACACTAGTAAGTTATGTAGACAGGATTTATACCTAGTTTCTGACAATAAAACTCTTGCTCTTTTTAAATACACCATGCTGTCTATTCTACACATAAAGATAATAAATGATGACAAGTTTTAGATAACACATTTTTTAATAGATTTCAATTTGTTCTGATTCTACTGGCCTTATTGACGTGGTTCTCCATATGCTCTTTGACAGTGATGTATTGGTTTATTAAGACACTGGTTTGTGTCAGTTTCTTCTTTTCTCTGTTAATGATTGGACGGTAGTAAAATCACCGGATAGGGTAGATTTGACTAGCCGTGAGTTCTTCCAGCTGAGCGTAGTCTTTTCCAGGTATGGTCTATGAATCAATACTTCTTCAATTTGCTCAATGTCAAGGGGAAAAAAAACTCTAAAAACAAAACGAAGCAAAAGCTTAGCTTTCTGTTGTATTCACTATCATATCTGGTTCTTATAACACTAAAATTAAGTAGAGGCATATAATGACATATTAACTGATTAAATGCCAGATAAGAGAGAAAAACATGAGAAGTCTAAAGTTTAGCAATAAAAATAATTATATTAATAGCCAACATACTCTGAGTTTTTAACATAATTCATGAACGTGCTAAGCTCCTTAAGTTTAATATTATACTTAATTTTCACAACTGCATATTAGTTCCATTTCATACATGAGGAGAAAAAAGAAATTTTAAAATTTGCCCAGCGTTGCACGTCTGAAAGTGGCAGAGGCGGAAGTCAAACCCACAACTTTCTGACTAAAGAGCCAAGGAGTTTTAGTTCCACTCCATTGACATGATGGGGCCACTTGCTCCACAAAACGTCTAGGCCGCTCGAGATATGAGAGATAGATCTTATTATGGTTCTTACCCCATACTATGTTTAAATGCCTGCCCCTATACTCTACTGTGACTGTCTTATGGGGAAGGCCTGTGTCTTCATCTCTCCATCTCCTGTCTTTAGCTCAGTACCTACCTACCTGAAATAAATGATTTATGGAATAAATAAATAAATGCTCTAAAGGCCTATATTCTTGCACACATATTACTTTGAATGGGTAATTTTGTAACAGAGATTTTGAAAATACCTTAGGGTTAATTAACAATAGCAGATATCAATTTCAATTTTTATTTTTATATTTTCACTTCAGTGATAACATTTAGTTATGATTTAAATTAAACCCAGGTTGTGGATTTTTTCATTATGCAGTCAGCTTTGTTAATAATAGGAAATATTATATAAATTCATCATAACATTTCAAAATGATAGTCATTTGAGTGTTCAGCAGATCCTTGAGTCAGCTGGAATAGGCTAAGAAATTACCTATAGAGACTGGGGAAGGGTTCCACTTACAGTGGAAGTATAAACAGTTCAGTGTGAGAGTTAAAGATAGATGCAAGTATCCTTTTTATTTACTTAGGTCTTCATTATTTTTGAAGTAGAACAATCAGGCTATGGCTTTATTCTACGGCAAGTTTCAGCAAACTTTTTCTGTAAGGGGAAAACACAAAATAGTTTAGTCTTTGTCAGCCATACGATCTCTGTCACAATGACCCACCTCTCCCACTGGTGAAGCAAAATCAGCCACAGGCAATACATGAATGAATTACTGTGGCTGCTTTTCAATAAAACTTTAATTACAAAACAAGTAGTGGGCTGGATTTGGTCTGCAGGTTGCGGTTAGTCAGCCAAAACAGCAAAATAGGAGATTAATTTGGGGGCTGTTTAATCTCTTTTCCTGCTTTTGGTACAAGTCCTCCCTCAGGTTCCAGCATCACCAAAGCTGCCACCTAGACGGTCAGCAGTCCTTCTACAACACCACCACCCCCATCGTACCTCAACCAGGTTTTCTTTCCTTGTATATTGGTTACATTTTCCTTGCAGAGCCTCCATACACTGTTTACCCTCTTCCAAAGATTGTTTGTATCTTAAACAAGACTCCTGGAGGCACAGTGCCTTGGCCCAACATAATTAATCTTGGATGAAAGGAATTTCTAAACCAATGGTCAAGGTATTTTGGAACGTAGAAACCTTTTGGCAATGTCCTTTATGAAATACAATGCAGGTGATTTTTTCCTCTGCTTCCTTTGGAAAACAATTACTGCCATACATGTTTATACCAAATTGAATATTTTTTTACACCTCTACCATCTGCTTTTATCCATTAGGAAGATCTGGTTGGAGGACCCATTTTGAAAGGCCATTTTATCCGTTTGTGCAATACTTGGTCGGGCTTAATGCTAAGGAGCCCACTTCCCATATGGACACCTAGAAATTCTCCATAGAAGCATCACCCATCATAGGCTAGGCATTCTCTTCTAGTGCCTTAGATCCAAATTAAAGAGGAGTACTGGCCATATATGTACCCAGATTGCCCAATGAACATTCACACAGCTAGCAATACTTCAAACATTCTGGGAAAACAATGCTAGAAAGTTTTCTTGTCTTTGCCTAAGACAGTGCTCTTTATCAGCACTATAGCATATACAAACAGGAAAAACTAATACTAATATGGAATGTTGTCTATATAATCATTTGAAATATTTGAGTGGTTTTCTTTGATTATCATAAGGTCTTAATATAAAGGTAGACATCACTTTCAAACACACTAAAATTCAACGCACATAACATTTCAAGTTCTGAGATTATTAATTTGTCTATATGACATATAATATGCTGGACATGTCCTACATGTTCCACACTTAATTACTGTAATTACGTCATTTAAGATTAACTATGGTTCCTCAAGCTCTGAACACTATAATAAAAACTTCAACTTCCACTGTGATTTTAAAATTTTCAGTTGGCTTTTTTTCACATAGACTTAAGGAAAAAAATCAACAATTTTTTTCTGAGGAGACTGTAATGATGTCACCGACTCCTTTCTTTGAAATGATCATGATGTAATTAAAGTGTTTACTAGCAGGAAGTTAGTGACTTGAAGAAGGCTTTCCATACTCAGTTTCTACTTTAGGACAATAGCAGCCAGATTCAAATTCTCATGAAATCAGTGGGGACCATTCTCTAGGGCTCCCTGTCTCTCCCTCTAGAATTTTACTATGCAACATTTTTTTCAGATGCATCAGACCACTGGTTATTTTCTGAAAAGCTTGGTTTGCTTTTGGGTTTTGCTGACTGCAAATTTGGGGCAGCAAAATTTCTTTATCAAAAAATCTCTTTCATTGAATCAAAAACATTCTTAGGTTGTTAACTTTAGTCTAAATAAAACAGATTTGAATGATTTAGGCATATGAACATAATTTGTAAACTGTAAAGCATTTTATAAATATTATTAATTATTATGATTCTTATGTCTCTTCTGGAACTGGAAAATATTGACACCTAGATATCATTTATAATTTAAGTGAACACCAAAGTGTATTACACTTTTCCTCTTCAAAATGAGGTATTGAATGATATTTAGTTTGTCTACCTACATCGTATAAACATAGGAAACAAGAAAATAATTTAGAAAAACACCTAAAATAATTATTCCATTATAATTATTCCATTTTAGCAATGATTTGAAATATAAATGAAATCATCATTGAAAGAGCACTATAGTGATTTTCTAGAATGAATCTCACAGATTATGGTTTTGAAGTACTCAAAAAACAAATATTTACTCATCTAAATGCCCAATATTCTGTCAGGCATTGTGGAAAGGGAAACAGAGTAGATGATATTTCTGCCATTAGAGAACATTCTTGGGAAGACAGGTCAGCCAGAAAATAGAGTGCAAATGACACACAGGAATATATAGCAGATTGTATTACTTATCTTCAAATTGGTTAAGGCTGTGTCATAAAGGACTCAGCAGACAGCTAGCTGTATTATTTGCAAGAGAAGTGAGTATTTCAGATGAAGGGTATTTTGATCAGAGAAGGAAGCTATTCAAGAGCTCCATGTCTCCTGCCACGAAGACTACTGCCCGGGATGACACTCATTTTACAAAAAAACATTTCTTGCACCTATAGCACACACTGAGCCAAAGAGATCCTTTACTGAAGGGGAGGTTCTCGTTGAATGATTATCTTCACTAACCAGCTTGAGACTGTGCCTTGTAAAACTGGTTTAGTGCAGTCATTGTGAAAATGGTTATAATGAACACTTTTGGGGGTTTCTAATAATTGAAGGTCTGTGATAGAAAGAGGAAATTATGATCAGAAGGTATTCTAACTTTATACTGTGTATTTTTCAACAAATTACAAGTTATTTAGTATTTTAATTTGAATATGAAGAGAGAAAGAGCTAAGAATTTTGAGAAATTAGCTGACAAATTCATGGAGAAACTTTTAACTTTAGATAATTTATTTCTGAGGTGGGGACAATTTTGAGTCAATAAATGCGTGAATAATGGGGATTTAAGGCAGCAAATTTGCCCTCTCTGACATAGCTACTAAAGAATATGTACATAGATCTGCAGACTATTGAGAGAGAGAACGCAACCGATGAAGATTTGACTGTATTGTAACAAAAAAAGAATTCTATTTTTATCATAACACTTTAAAATTTCCAAAAGACCTTTGATATTGATCATAATTCTTCTACTAAGCATGCGAGTACAAACATTTCAATTATATCTTTTCCTGACAATGTGCTATTCAATGATTATAAGGAAAGTGCTGGTATTGCTGCTTCTGTCATACATTTCAATTTTGGAGTTTACTATTAATTTGATAGTAAATAATGATAAATATAAACAACAACTATAAATCAGTCTACTCACTTGCTGCTGTTAGAGCCTTCGTATTTGTCTAACAATTTAGTAAGAAACAATCTGACAAACACTGTTAACGCCTGCGATATTATTTTCTAAAGAGATACATTTTAATCAACTGAAATTTAATAAAATTTCCTACTACATCATTATCTCCGTAAAGGGAAAGATGAATGATGAATATGTTTGGTTTGCTACTCTATTTCTTGAAGTTCCTAGAATATAGTAAATGCTGGATTAATGTTTGTTGATTGATTCTTTAGTTGATTAAATGATTAGACAAAGTTGATGCAATTTCAGATATTTTACTCCATGGTAAAGGACTTTTTTATTTTACTCAAATAATTTACAAATGAATGGTGAGAGTCCTTGAAGAGAGAAAAACTGGCCAGAAAACTAGAAGAGAATGTGATAGAGAAGGACTGTGTGTGGACATGATTCAGTTTATGCCTCTTTCTAACTGAAAATTTGCCAACATTTGCAATTGTCCTTAATTCCTTTCATCCAAGGACACAGATATGTTCCCGTTCCTATTTAAATCCAGTTCCTTCACCAGCATTCTTATTCCCATCCCCCGTGGTCTCCAGGACCAGACTGAACTATCCATGGCCCCCATCTCTCATTCCTATTGTTTTGCTCCCTCTACTGAAGCCATTCCTTTAGACTATAAATATGCCTCTACTTTGACCCAGTATTCCCTTCTTTATAAGCCCCCACTTCTCCCTTTCCACTCAACTTTCCGTAGAGTTGTCTACTTTGTTGTGGTTTACTTTCTTACTTCCTTTTCCTTGTTCAAAAAATACGGTCAGAATTTTACCCTCACCACCCATGTGAAGGTATTCCTCACAAGTCATTCCAAAAATTGCAAAGTGTCAAAGTGAATGGATATTTTTTTGCCCCTATATCATTGCTACATGCCAACACTAAAACATTCATCGCCCTCCTAAAACTCGCGATTCCCTTGTCTCTATCACATTCTCTTCTCGTTCTCTGGCCAGTTTTTCTCTCTCAAGGGCTCTCACCATTCATTTGTAAATTGTTTGAGTACCTGGCTTATGTCCTCTGTCCTCCTCTTATTCCTCACACATGGGTGTGTCTTAAGCTTCGGTCTTTAATTACTATTTTCATTCTATGTACTCTCCCTGGGTGGTCTCTCTCACTCTCATAATTTAAACTACTTTCTCAATGGCTGATGAAATCCAACTTTCTTCCCCAATAGTTTCCTCAAACTCTAAGATGACTGTGGAATCTTTAAGCCACATGTTCACACTCTAGGCATGGATTAGACGGAAAAAGGCAGGGATGTAATTTCTGTGAATATTCTGAGGCTAAGTTTACATCCCATGGCCACACATTTTTGTCAAGGGAGACCCGGACGGTTGCTCATTGCTCAGCGACAACACTACCCAAAGGAAGGGGTAGTCACATTTTGGGCAGCAAAACCTTCTGCCACAGTTATATTGTCCTCATTTTAAATCTTCAATGCCTGAGATATGTATGGATCCAAGTTTCTTATTCTCTGAAGAAACTAGATATCTTAAATTGTACTGTCGTAAGACTTACTCATTTTAAAACTCAAGTTAGTCTATGGGGTAACCAAGGATCTATAAAAACCTTTAGTAAAAATCTCCTATAATGAATTTAGCCCAGATACTATATTTTTAAGTATTACACATCATGCTTTCTTGCTATTCCATCTTTCCTTTGCCCTTAAAAATATAAAAACTGAAATTGTCCTATTTTTCCAAAAGTAGTTTCTCTATTCTATGGAATGGCTCTAATTCTTATTCTGTATTTGCTTCAACTGTCACACTTTAAGGCCATCTTAAGGAAACTTAAAAAATATCTTCCGTGCCTTTTTGGTTCAATGCTGAGAATAGTGTTGGTTTGGTTCTCAGGTGTCAGCCATTCTCGTCACATTTGACCCAATGAACTTGAAAGATGTTTTTCACAGAAGCTTGACAGAAAGGAAGAAGTTCAACATCATTTTAGTTTTACCACTGCAGCCTTAAGGGTGCCGAGGAGACAAATATTTAAGAACTGTGACATTAGTGCTGAAATTAAGCTTGATGTTGGATCTGAAATTACAATTCAGTTGTAACTCTTCTCTGAATACACAGAGCCGCAATACAGGTGACACAAGAGACTTCTAAAATGCTGGAAAACTCATCAATGCTCTCTGTGAATGCTTTTTCAAAGTAAGTAAGTAAGAGGACTCTTGTTCTAAAATTTACTTCTTCTCTTAAGTAAAACTATTTGTGTGTGTGTGTGTGTATATATATTTATATATATATATATATATTTTAAATAATCTTTAGTCTCTCCTTTGAGCCTGTAAGTGGGAAGATATTTATATACCCAACTAAGACAAGCTCTGTCCTCTTTTCTTCATCTTCCATAAGTACTCCCTTGGTGAATTCATAAACTTTATGAGGGTTTCATAAAACTTTATTTTCAGATGTGACTTTTCATCAAAAATTTAGCCACAAAATTATTTCTGAGATTCGGACATCTCCTTTTATATATATCCATATACTGCCATTATAGATGGGCACCTTTCTGCATCCAAATGTGTTATATTCCCCCAAATCCAATCTGTCTTACCTACTCATGTCCCCCAATGGCCCTTCTTTCTTTCAGTATGCAAGTTTAATCCCCCAGAATACTTTGCCCCATGAACATAACCTTGGGATAACTTTCCTTTTTATGATGCAGCTGTTGGAGGATAGTATCTTTTCAAACACTTGGGATGCAGTATTACAGGAAGAACTTTGGAAGCAGTATGTCAATATTCTGTTCTCAGGAAGAATGGAAGATGTAGGAATAAGTGTGTAAGTTCTCATTCCGACTGATCCTCTCGGAGACGTTATTAATATATAATGCCTGCTCAACTGCAGCTCTCAATTCTGTACTTGTCTATTCTACAGTGAATGTGGAAGTCCAACTTATTGAATGTTATATTCCCTCCAGTACGTATGTCAAAGTCTAGTCTTAGATATAGTAAGAATTTTCCTAAATCCCAGTTCTCTCCTCCCTTGATTGTAAGTTTCCTTCCCAAACACAAATATTCTACCATTGCGATGTTCTACTCTGACCCAGATCTGCAGTAATTGTAGTGACCTTAACTCACAAAGGCACAAAGCTCACTGTGAGCAGTCTAATTAGATCTTAGTCCCAGTGGAGGCTGGGTAAAACACAACTCATTCCTAGGTTAACATTATATTACACTTAGTATCAGCTGCAAACATTTTACCATATTGTGTGTCTATTTGGGACAAAAACTTGGTTGTGAGAGACCAAGCTTATTTGTATATAATGCTCGCTTCTCCAGCCAAATAATAATGTCTGCCTCATAAAATGTCTTTAAGAGTTCTAACTATGCAAGAAAAAACTACTGCAAACGTTTACTGATATATTTGATAGATTTCAGAACTGTAGTTAAGATTTGATAGGTTTATGAACTATTGTTAAAATGTAGGTTGCTGATATTAAATAGAAAAGAGGAGATTTGACTTACAAAATCTTTAATAATAGATTGGCTAGTGGACACTTTAGTTTATAAAACATCAAACTGGGATGGAGACCGAATTTTGTGTTTTCATGAAAACAGCATTTAGTTTTCTCCACAACCGTGAACAAGGCATTTACTCTCCCTGACTTTGTCTCACTAACATTTCAATGTTCAGTGTTTTTCTTTCACGCACTTATTATAATTTTTAATATTTATCAATGCTTTTTAGTTCTTTATGTAAAAGTCTAAGAGGACGAAAGAATTTAAGAGTTTATACTCAGTGTCAAGTTATAAATTATGCATGGTTTGTCAAAAATCATGATATTAGTTCATTTTTGAAAAGTAAAGAGTGATTTGGCTTTTTAAGAAGAATAGCAATATCATGCTGGACAGTCTGATCCCAGTCAAGTTTACCTCAAGAATTGTGGAAACCGAATAACACATCTACGAGAACACTGTTTCCTTTAAACACATCTCTAAGGAAACAACTGTGCAATAACCTTAAATAATGTATTTTTGTAAGAGTCAGAAAGAATGAGAAACTATAATTATAGTTTTCTTTTCAATTTTCTCCAAAGTACTAGAGGATGTCAGTTCTCTGTTGCCTGGCACAAATGCAGGAAGTTCTCTGTCTGTCTCTCTGTCTCTCTGTGAGAAATTAAAAGCTGCACCAAAGTCCTTCAATCTGTGCTCTGCTATTTATCATTTTGCTTTTTACTTTGACAATTTGTTTCTTTATTTTGATTTTTTGGTGATTTTACATTTAGAAGTTTTATAAAGCATACACTGTCAAAATCATGATCTTATTACTATTTCTGTGAACATTATAACTTGTAGTTTTATTTATTTAATTTTTCATGATATCTGATTCAGTCTTAAACAAGAAACCTTAGGGAAGTGAAGTATCTAGCATAGTCCTCCTGTTAGAGTTGAGAGAAATACTTAAAGTAATAAATGCATTGAGTATGTTCACACAACCAATTAGTAGAAGTCAGGTTCTCCTAATTTTATACTTACAAAACTTTTTACCACATCAATTTACATATTTCCAAAACACTTCTTTTTAAGCTTATTTCTAGAGGCACTTTTTTCATTTTTAATGAAGCTCCTCTCAAAGAATGTATTCTTCCAATGCCAAATTAATTCTCAATTTTACTCATTTATCTGCTGGATTTGCTGAAAAGTTAGTATAGCTGAGCATTCCCTTCTTTACATTCCCATTTCTCTTTGTCTCTGAAATATCTCCTTTCTAGATCACATAGGGAAATTCTCTTTTTTCTTAGAATTTCCTAGCTGTTCACCCTCTGTCTACCCATAAATGTTATTGTCCACATCTGTACATTCCTTAGACTTCTCTTACTCTTTGTTTTTAGTTTCTCAATGTCCATTTCATTCATCCCAATTACCTTACTTGGGGTAGGTATTGAAGGATTTGGAGCAAGAGAACATCATGATCATCTTTATTTTTATTCAACACACATTTACTGAAAACCTATCATGTGCCAGGCACTATTATAAATCTATGGGGGAAAAATATCTTGCCCAAACGTAGCTTGTATTCTAGTAGGAGAAGACAGAAAATAAATATAGACAAAGACAAAACAGAGAAGGGGATAGAATGTGTCAGTTGTGGGTAGAATAATGTGCAGTAAAGTTCTCCAGAGGAAGAGAACCATTAGACTGTACACACACAGAGACAGAGAAAGGGATCTGTTTCAAGGAATTGGTTGACGTGATTGTAGGGGCTGCCAAGTCAGAAATCTGCAAGGCAAGCTGGCAAGCTGAAAATTCCAACAAGAGTTGATGCTGCACTCTTGAGTCTCAAAATTTCTTTCTCTTCAAGGAACTCTAGTGTTTATTCTTATGGTCCTCAACTGATTAGATGAGACCCATCCACATTATGGAGGGTAATCTGTTTTCCTCAAAGTCTACTGATTTAAATCTTAGTCACATCTAAAAACTACCTTCACAGCAACATCTTAACTGAGGTTTGATTAAAAACTGGGCTCCATAGCCTAGCCAGGTTGACATATAAAATTAATCATCACACATTGTAAATAACAAAATATCCAAAGGCCCTAATGAGACTGGGACATCTGGATCAAGATGTGATTTCTGGGGGAAAAGCAATCAAGTCAAAGGAAACATGAGTGATTTCCTGTGGTGGGAGCACAGAGTGGAGAGAAGTTCAGAGGAGGGCTGATCCTGCACGACTTCACACCAGTGTATACTTTAGGCTTTTCTCTTAGTGAGATGGGAAGAGTTGTGCACATGATCTGGCTTAGTTTTAAAATGATCCCTCTGGCTGATATGGTAATTACAGACTGTAGGGAAACAAGGGCATGCACAGGGAGCAACCTTAGAAGACACAGAAATAATCCAGGCTGGAGTCCATGGCAACTTGACACAAGTAGTAGGTCTGTGAGTGGTGAGAAGAGATGGGAGGCATGGGAAAGATGGTGTCTGAGGTCACTGTTGAGCTGCCAGACAAGACCTGTACTGCCTACCCTGGAATTCTTATCAGCTGAGGGTTTTTATAACTTCTAGTTGAATGCCTTCCCAAATGGCAAAGAGCTGAGTGACTTAGCTTGCCAATGCACCATTATTGCAGAGCTTCCAGCTGACATTCCACAGCACACTGCTGTTTCATGATATACTGATCCCTTCATTCTCAGAGCATCCAGACAAGGCTCGGGGTGGCTGGAATCATTGACTCAGCTGTCTACATCTGCCAGAAACCTTGTCTGTGGCTCTGAGTCTCCCCCAGGTTACTAAAGGGAGCTATACAAGTAGTATCATTTGTGTGTGTGTGTGTATGCGCACACACCAACGTGAAAATGGGTGAGAAGCGCTGCACTATTGTGTAGAGTGAATCTCCCTTCCCCAGAGTTGTTGGCACATATTACCCACCATGCCTTTAATATTTATGTGCTGACTAATAGGTTATATTTATAGAGTGCTTGTCATATACCATGCACTGTTCCAAACATCTTACATGGATTATCGTGTAGAATTAAAAAGATATCTGTATTCAGTACAAAGCACAGCAAAGAAAAGTAACTTCCCCAAGATGTTTGCCAATAGAGTGTTGATATAAAGGTAATTCTTTACCTCTCAGAGGCCAGACATGATCTTGAGTCTATTGCTCTTCCACGGCCCTGTTTCATGATGTGTTCAGTCTGCTCTCCATTTTCCCATCCTCTTTTTAGATCCTATCTGTCTGTTTTCCAGCCTATTTATTCCCCCTGCTTTCATTCTTGTCTTGTACCTTGTATGCATTTTTTTCTCAGCTTTCATGGAAAGCTTGTCATATGATGGGCGGGTTAAACAGGAAAGAAGGAATGTAAGGGGTTGGAGGCATTAGCCCTAGTCAGTCAAAACCCCTTCTGGGTCGTAGGTTGGCCAATCACATTGCACCCACTATCACGTTCCAGACTCTGCTCCTCTTGGCCATATTAACCTTCGCTACACACTATGCAGAAATAACTCAAGCTTTTTCTTGGTTCAGAGTTATTTTGAAGACCTAAGTCTTTAGAAGATAGACATCATTTAGCAGAGATTTCTCTTTATTCTGTTTGGCTGAATTGTCTTAACATTTAAAGATCCTAAATTTATATTCTCTTTTTATAGAATTTGTAAAATTATAGGTGGACTTATACTACAAGCCATCAATGTGCACATGACATTAATCAAATATAACCAACAGGAATCTAGGAAATATACTAGCCACAGGCTCTGCAAATCAAGCAGTTCAATCATAGGAACATGTCAGCATTTTTATCAGATAAACATTCCAACCACTACCATCTGTGCTATATTTTGTTATGTTTGTTATTTATGAATAGGTTTTTCTCACAGATAACTCTTGGAACTAAGATATATAAAACCATGTAGAAAGGGTTCCCATTTGAGTTGGGTTTCAACATATATGAAACAATCTAGGTATTATAGTCACGCTTTGCAGTATAACAGAGAAATCACAGCATGTGCCAGAAGTTTGTAGATTTCTGGGAATAATCGATGAAGGATCCCTTAAGAAATTTGGCCTTAGACTACAGATAAAAGTGGGAGTACGCTTTGATTTTTCTACAAAGTGCATATATTACCTATTCAAATAACTAACTTACCTTATATGCGTGTAATGAACTGCCTAAATACGTAAAGTGATTAATTAATGACTAAAGGTAGAGAGGTAAATAAGTTACAGAACTGAATAAGATTAAAAGTGAAAGGAAGGGAGCAACAAGGATAAGGATAAAAATCCTTTCATACTTTTATCAAAATATAAGCAAAAATACAGAAATGAAATAGTGGACAAGTATGTATAGGTTCAGAATAAAGTGACTTTGTACAGAAGGAAATACTGGGTCAGAGCACCATGGCCTTTAGATGAGCACGTAGTTCTGGGTGAGGAATTTGCAGCAGCCACTTCCTTCAGATCTTCCTCCAAGGAAGAATCTGCTATGATGAGTACATCTAGCTGACAGCCTCTAGCCACAGTGTCTTGGGGATCTATCACAGAGTTCAAGTCAAGGGCATCTTCCTTGGCAGCTTCTAGCCAATGACTGAGCACAGTGGAGTGGTTGGGATCTGGCCATTTCTGCCCAGTCTCTGTGCTGAATCTCCCACTGGGCTGCCCAGGACATTCTCTGCAATGCAGCCCAGTCTCAACCTCTTTCTACTCCATTCTCCTTTCTCCATCTCCTTTCCCAAGTGTCAGACCTGCACCAACGTCTTAAGCCTCTTCACTAGTCCTGCCCCTTCTCTCCTCAATCTTTCACAGGCATTCTCCAAAAAAAAAAAAGAAAAAAAAAACTCCACCATGCCTTTCCTGAAGGGAACAAACTGACACAGATTTCAAGACTCCTCCTCTCCACAAAATATCTCCTCTGACAAACCAAAATATTCTCCCAAGCCTTAAAATCCCTAATAATATGCAGGTATGTTATGAGAAGAGCTAGTAGCCATTTCCCTCTGAGGAAAAACTAATTCAATGATTAAAGTGGTATATAATACAAGTCAGTTGGGTAGGACTTAAGAAAGGTTAATTTAGTTGGTGACTAGCAAGGGCTGGTGTGCCTGTGAGTCCAACAATGGATTGAACTGAGTGGATTCATTGGCCAGAAGTTGACATAAGGAGAGAGTCAGGGTACCTTGGATAGGGGCAGCTCTGTCACACAGAAGACATTGCAAAAGAGAAGTTTGGAAGACCACTTTTCCAAAGTCACAATTTTGCTTGATGCTCTACTGGGAAATTATTGAGATCAAGAAATCAGTACTGATAGTAATGTCCTAGTGTTGAAAATCTTTGGAAGCGATGGTTAAAAGTCCGGTTCTGATTTCAACTATCATGGACAGTGAGATGTATGCTGAGAATACTTATTAATATCTAAGGAATTTCATCTGTAGAGACAAAAGATATTTGGCGAATTTTGAGCTTGGAGATCATTCACTAGCATGAATATCAGACTCTAATTATTTTTCTTGAAAGATTTAGTATTCTGTTTTTATTTAACATTAATCTCCTCTCTCTAGTTTAATATGCCAAAAGGAAATCTACCATTTTCCTATTAATAGCTGTATATGCAGGTCATCAGAAATATATTCAATATTTAAGTCATATTTAAACCAATTGAAAATTTTCGAGGACTCTTGAAAAATAAATGACATCATATGCTTTTTTAATGCATTCTAGCTTCAATAAAAATGTTATATCAATTTTATCAGTTGAACTGGTTTTATTTGAAAATATGTTTCTGATCATTAACATAAATTAAAACTGTATTAATCCAACCACTTTTAGGTTGCTATAAGAAGAGAAAGTTATTTCTCAAGATGAAAAGTTTTACATAAATCTCAAATAAGTACCATGACAGAAAGACCATTTTTAGATGACACTGAACAAGTGGCCTCAGAAAATTATTGACTAAATTTACACAGAGTAGTCATCTTAATGATTTTTTTTTGACAATTACGAATAGAATTAAACTGACAGCCTTTAAAGTATCAAATTAAATAAAACGTTGACTTTCTTATGTTGCCTGAGACATTTAGGATAACTTTTCCATGCTGCTAAAGAATGATGGACACTACAGTAATTATAAACGTCAAGATAGTAAAGATAGCGTTCGAAGCAAGAATTATTATGTCTTTGTTTATGATGAGCATAGATATCTGCTGGTACTCCTACTAATAATAAGCTGTGAGTCCCTTGCAGTGTAGAGGCCATGGAACATTGCTGTAACTTTTTAGCATATCCTTTGCTTCCAAGGAAATTCCCAGTAGCTTTTCTCTAACTATCTAGATTGGCCATCTGTAAAAGAACACATGAATTAGAAAACCAGAATGCAAAGGAGAAGAAAAGACAGAGAAATAATGAAGAAGATGACACCAACTCAAATGTTAAGGAAAAATCTAAGAAAATTTAAATTTCTCAAGGGATACCAGGACAAATTAGCCTTCGCAATAAATGTACGTGCTAATCCATATATATGTCACATTAGAGTGTGCATTAATGTCTATGGAGCTTATGAATTGACATTTTATACATATCTCACAGCAGTGTGTGTATATATACATGTATATCTATATACCATAAGTATAATTTTAGTGGTAGAAACCTTTTAGAGTGATATGAAATCTGCTGTAAAATGTGAAATATAAAAATCAAACCTAAATATGCTAATGGATTTAATGAATTTCAGTCCAAGAAATTACTATCTTGGATAAAGGAGCATTTTAATTAATGTCTCTCTCTTGATATTGTCATTGGCTAATCTCCATATTGCATACCTGTGCAAAATAATTCTATATTAAGTAAGAATAAGAAAAAAAAGATATAAGTAAAAGTTCGTATACGGAAAACATATGAAAATTAAAAATTAATCAGAAAATCCATATTTTTATTTAGTATTAACTCTTAAATTCCATTGGTTTTATAGAATTAGAGCAATGTATAAGTGAAAAAGCTAATTAATTCCCTTGACAAAAAAGAATATGGAAAATGCATCTGTCACATTTAATTTGTTTTCTTACAGCAAGTATTGGTAATCTGAGAATAAACAAGATAAAACAAAATTGTGTTTTCCCTTACACATGAATTTTACCATTGCCCTACTTCAAATACCATTTTCATCTATGTAGTCCTCATCTCAAGAATATATAATAAAAAATAAATCACCATAGGGGGCTGGCCCCGTGGCCGAGTGGTTGGGTTCACGCGCTCCGCTGCAGGCAGCCCAGTGTTTCGTTGGTTCGAATCCTGGGCGCGGATATGGCACTGCTCCTCGAGCCACGCTGAGGCGGCGTCCCACATGCCACAACTAAAAGGACCCACAACAAAGAATATACAACTATGTACCAGGGTGCCTTGGGGAGAAAAAGGAAAAAAATAAAATCTTTAAAAAAAAAAATCATCATAGTGCCAAATGCGAGTTAAGAGCTTCTAAAATACGTTCCCACATTTTCTTCCAAACACTTTCTACCACTCACCCACTTTGCTGATTTACCCTTTCACAACTCTGCTCATTCTGAGCTAGTTCAAGAATAACTTCGAATCTACATCCACAAATACTCATTCATCCAAACTCCACCTCTGATCATTGATTCAGCAGCAGTTCATAGCACTGGCTTTCTGTGCTAACCATTTGAATTTCTTTTCTTGTTTTTACTTATTATACTTTCAATCCATACGTGCCTATATGAGAAATTTTGGAACATTCAGAAAATGTTGAAAAGTGGATAAGCAAAAAGAAGACAACTGAATCAATTACAATTCCAACGCCCCAAAATAGCATAATTCTCATGGATTATAAGCTTCTAGTATTTTCAGTTGTAGCTGAGTATTTTCTAATTTAAAATGAGTTTCAGTGGCAAATAAATTGAAATACACTTAACCAACCATAGTTACTGTGCTTTCTTTACTAAAAAACTCAGTGTTGTTCTGGTATCTGAAAGAAAATTCTATCTAGTATCTCCATTCTTATGTCAAAACTCCTCCTATCTTGTTTTTGGTTTAGTTTAGTTTAACTTTTTATCATCTTATAGGTCTATACACAAATATTTATTTTAGAACTAATACTTTAAAATATCATGAGAATTCTTATTACTAATGTAACCTCTAGACTAGTAGTTGAAAAAAATATGTATTGAAGACTCAACAGGCAGTACTGGCACTTGAAATAAAAAGAAATATTCAGAACATGAGTTCAAAGATGAAAGCAAATTATTTGTATGTAACGCTATCTGTCCTGGCGAAAAAGGCAAACCACAAAGAAAGTTTTTGGATGGTACTGTTTCCTATCATACCAAAACTTGGTAAAAGATGGCACAGCTTCCAAATTTATTGTGAAAATTGAAGTAGATCCAGGGTATATGTTGTGGTTCTACTTTTAGTGAAGAGGATGAACTTATATGATTTCTTTTCTGCTATATAATTTTTAAGTTCTTAGGAAAGAACCAATGTTGCTTAATTTCTTGGTGTTTTCATGATTTCATGTGAATAAAAATAAAGCTGAATTGATCCCCTGATATACAAATTCCAGAAATGTGCTCTTAATTGTGACAATGGCCAGCTCTTCTGTTATTAAAAATAAACAAGTGAATTATTCCTGATAATTGTAGAGTGAACTCGGGCTCAATATATAGAGCAAATATGTCTAACTCTTCCTTTGACCATATTTAGCATTTACAATGAATCTAATTCTGTACTCCTTATTATTTCTTATCTTTGTTTACATATTTGCATGTTGTGTGATACACGATTGGAATAAAATCTACCAAATTTTTATAATGTACCCGCTTTATTAAATGCTTAGTATAATTTTCAAAAGGATCAATTGATATTCTTCCCTTTTCATTAGCTTTTTTATAATTTCAACAGTAATTAATTTATCAAAATAAATTAGGAGAGCTAAGGAAAGAGCAAAGAAAAAATTATAGGCTATCTTTCACAGCCTCTCTCTCTCTGTATAGATGTGTATCTATGTGTATATATACCTTTATTGATATAAGATGGAATTTTAAATCCAGCGTTAAATTGCTTACAGATTTAAACCATTATATTTGCATCATATATCTTCCATCTCAAGAAAAAATTTTGTTCTCTTTTACTCACATTCAGTTTGTGTTTTTTAAAATTCATTCTTTATTTTAATATTGTCTTGGACAACCTAATTGGGAAGCTAAATTTTCAACAGGTGTAATGAAATGTAGTCCGACCAAAAAGTGAATTTGTGCTTAATGGAAAAATATTTTAAAGTTCTTAATTTGTGCTATTTTCATTTGTATAATGTGAGCATATAGTTCTATGTCATTTTATCTATCACATGAGAGAATCTGTGTAAGCAACAGCCCACTGCAACTAAAATACAGAATTATTACATCACCACAGAGACCTGCCTCATGCTACCCATTTATAGTCACATTCACCCCTCTCCCCTTGACTATCTCTAATTCCTAACAGCCACTCATTTCTTCTCTTGCTCTGTGGTTTTGTCATTTGAGAATGTTGTCATTGGAATCATATAATAGCTAACATTTTGAAATCAGCCTTTTCTGCTTAACTCACCCTAATGCCCTTGCGATCCATCCAAATTGTTGTGTGTATTAATAATCCATTCCTTTTCATTGCTGCATAAAATTACATGGTATGGATGTAGCACAGTTTGTTTAGCCATTTACAAACTGAGGGACAGTTTAGTTGTTTCCAGTTTCCGACAGTTTCAAATAAAGATGCTATGAACAGTTAGGTACAGGTTTTCCTGTGAACAAACATTTTCCTTTCTTTTGAACAAATATCCAAAAGTAAAACTGCTGGGCTGTATGGTAAGTAAATATTCAGTTTTTCAAAGTAACTGCCAAGCTATTATTCAGAACACTTGTAACATTTTACATCCCCTCTTGCAGTGTATGAGAAATCCAAGTTCTCTGCATCTTGCCAGCAATTGATATTGCCACATTTTCTGTGTTTTCTGATAGAGGTGCACTGCCATAACTTACTGTTTTATTCCGTTTGGGGCTATAACTTATAACCTACGTATATAATTATGTATGAAGTGAATTTCTTATAGACAGTATATATTTGAGTCATTTATTTTGTGTACTCTGTAAATCTCTATCTTTTAATTTGTGTATCTAGAAGAACTGCACTTAACATAATTATTGATATGTTATCAATATTACTGATATCAAATTATTGACATGTTATTGATATGTTTAAATGTGGCATTTTATTTCCTGTCTGCTCTATTTTTTCATTTCTCTGTTTTCTCTTTCCTGTGAGTTACTTAGATAATTTTTACAATTCTAGTTTGACTAATTGCAGTGCTTTGGAGTATATCTCTTCGTACAGAGTTTTTTTTAAGTGGTTGCTTTAACTATTACATGATATCTACATAACAAGGTCTACAGGTATAGACATTTTACTAGTTCAAGGGAAGCATATGGCTCTTACCTCCCTTCACTTTACCCCCCCTCCATTTATAATACAAAGCTTAAATATTTCCTCTACATATATTGAGAACCACATTAGAAAGCATTACATCTTTTGCTCTTACCATCAAACATTTAGAAAACTCAAGATAAGAAGGAAAGTCTATTGTATTTATCCATATTTCTGCTCATATTATTTTCTTTATTCTTTCCTGATGGTCCAAGATTCCTTTCTTTCTCATCTCATTTGTATTTAGAGAACTTCCTTTAGCCGTTCATTTGGATAAGGATGATAGTAACAAATTCCCTTAGTTTTTCTTTATCTGAGAATGTTTTGATTCTCCCTCAGTCATGAAGGACAGTTTCACTGGATAGAGCATTCTGGAATGAAAGTTTTTTTCTTTCAGATAGTTCCTTCTGACATATTTCTAATGAGAAATCACCATAGAGTGATACAGCTACAAGCCAAGAAACACCAAAACTCAGTGGCTGCCACTGAAAGCTAAGAAGAGGAAGCTAGGAAGAAACTCTACCCAGAGTCCAATTGGGAGTATGGCCATGTGACTCCTTGATGCATCATTACTCATTACTGTCAAATCATGGTGGAAGTGATATATCTCCACTTGACCTCTGCTGCCCACACAGATGGCAACTACAGCTAGGAGGCTATGAAGTCCTGGCTGACATCACTTGATGTAAGGGAAAGGGGTGTCTCACTACTTTTCCCACACAGCCTCTGCTGACTCAGTGGGAGGGTGTGGCTTTGTTATTGCAGAACTGTAGTGAAAGGACTGACCTTCCCCCCAGGCTTCCTCTGACACCACCTCAGCTTAAGGAGAAGGGATGCCTCATTACTACGGGGTAGGAGTGGTAGTCCGGGCTCCCCAGATGGTCTCCACCAACACCATAGGGTGGGAATGGAGGCTCATTAATGCCTATCAGAGATGAAAGTCCAAATGCCTACTCCACCTTCTCTGACATCACTCCAGAAGAGGGGTTGGCGTCTCATTACAGCCTGGCAACAGAAGTAGTCTAGCTTTCATATTCTGTCTTGCTAACAGTGTGGGAGTAAGGCCTCCGTTTTCTTCTGTATATGGCTAAACTAGAGTGATCATTGCCTAAATCCAGTTAGGTTGACCCTTACCTCATCTTTTGGATAAGAGAGGAAGCTTTCATTGGAGATTTTTGTTTATTCAAGCCTGTTGGTGTTTCCAGGTTGTTTGCTTCTCTAATATGCAAGGCAAAAGAAAATCCAAGGTTTCTAGCCAGACTGTCTTCTTTTTTCCATCTATCAGAGGGTGGTTTTTTTTTTAATGCTTGTTACATATATAATGTCTAGGATTGTTAATTGGCCTTAGCAGGAGGAAAATGAAAACATACATTCCATTTATCATTCTAGGAGTAGAAGTCTCTCACTGAGTTCTATGATTGGAATTCTAGCAATAGTCTTTGTTATATGTTTATAATAATTGAATTAATCTGGTTTTAGTTACACTGAGATGAGATAACTACTTGTAATATGGCACGCCCATTCTGTGAATTTCACATCATTTATGTCAGATTTAAGTTACTTAAAAAAATAGTTTCATTTACTTGCGCCCTATCCTCCTCTCTACAATAACCTAAATTCTTCGTCCTTCATGGTTATTATTGTCACCTTAATTCTATTTATGTATTTATCTCTTAACTCTACCCTCTGGAATAACTTCTCAAATTTGTCATTTATAACATTGATTCAGCTACAATATCAAGCACATCAAGTGTTGACTTTATTTCTGGCATTGCATGTTAAATTTATTTATAATTCTTCCTCATTCCTTTTATTTCCCTGTTATCACGTAATTTCATTGCTGTTTTTCTCATATTTTCATAGTTGCTTTTTTTTAACATTCTGTTAAGAATTTTGTAGATATTTCTGACATTATCTTTCAGATGTTCCTGTACTTATTCATTTGAAGAGGTTTATTTTAAATTCAAGATGATTTAAAAATCTTTTTACTGTAAATTACTTTTAATAAATCTTATGTTGATGTTTCCCTCTTAACTTAAATGAGGCAAGATGAGTCAAATACCATACTTGACAATGGGCACCATGGTGGGTTTCCATTGCCCATTTTCCATGTTCTGTTGAAATCTTTAAATACTCTTCTTCAGTCTAAAACTGGAATTCAGTGCATGGCTAATTCTCAGTATGTGGGATACTGTGATTCTTCTCAGAAGAGGAGATATCTTCCCTTATCCTCTGCATTAGTCTGCTCAGGCTGCCATAACAAAATACTATAGACTGGGTGGCATAAACAACAGAAATTTATTTTCTCACAATTCTGGAGGTTAGAAATCCAGAATCAAGGTGCCAGCAGAGTTGGTATCTATTGAGGCCTCCCTTCCTGTCTTGTAGATGACCACATTCTCGCCATGTCCTCACATTGCCTCTTCTCTGCGCGCACAGGGAGGGAGAGAGATCTCTGGTGTCTCTTCCTTTCCTTATAAGGACACCAGTCCTATCAGATTAGGGCCCCCTCTTATGATTTCATTTATCTTTAATTACTTTAAAGGTCCTATTTCCATGTACAGTCACATCGGAAGTTAGGACTTTAATATATGAATGGGGGTGGGGGGCATGATTCAGTCCATAACATCCTCCTACCTGGTTTAATATTCTAATTTTACAAATCACATGAGAACAATCATTCCCAAAGTACATTTCTCCCAGGGTTCTTCTCTCCACCTTAACCTTGGGTGCTTTTTAGGGGAATTATATCTCCCATGAAGAAAAAAAAGTGCCCTTCCATCTACTCCACTCCACCTCCCGCAAATACACATGCACACACAACTTCCTTCTTAGTTGCTCACTGGTAGTTTCTGCATAAGATGGTGGTTGGGGAACAAAAAGATCACTCCTTGGGATTCCTCAGAAAGCAAGTTAAACAGGTTAGAGAATAGCTTTCCATTTTTCCATCAAACTCTGGTTTCTGAGGCATGAGATAGATTCAATACCTATACATGTTTCATGTTATGTTATTTTTCAGTGGTTTCTCCTTCATGAAGAAAATCTGGGTGTCCTGAGGGAAAGCTACATTGATTTCCTTCAATTGAACATTGTTTCCTAAGTAATTATTTGAGTGCTCTCTCCCAAGCCCTCCACAAGTTTCTCTTTCCGAGTTTTGTATTCTGGTGTTCGTTTTCATCCTTGGGAGTTGGGAAAGACTGTGTCAAGTGCACTCACACACATGCCATTCAAAAGCAGATATTGGAAAAAGGATTTTAACTGTGGAATATTTCAACCACGCAATGTTAGAATTTCACCTGACTGCTAACATAATCACTATCCATATTATAAGCCTTTATTGCACATATTTTCACTCTAGAATTATAGTAGACAGAAAATAAGACCGCATGATCTCCCCTGGATTCAAAAATCTTGTTTTAGAAATAAGACAGATAGGCCAGAAGCAATTAAAAAGAAGAAAATACACAAGGGATGGCTGTATTTTGCCACAGGAAGGCTGAAGAAACACATTGGAGCACGTTCCAGCTTAATCTACGGAATCTTTTGGCAGAAGTGTGCCTTAAGCTATTTGGTTTTTCTCCACACAATGTATTTCCTGCCAGGTAGTAGCTGTTTAATTGTGTTGGTAGAAAATTTGCTGTCCTTCTGCAGACTTTTGCAACAATTCTCTTCATCTTCCAGAGACCAAGGAAAATGCTGCACCATACAGAAGAGGCCTATATTGCACCATGACAGAAACAACTGAGCATTTGCTTTTAGTTCTATCTATTGTTATTGTACATTTCATAATCCCTCAGACCAGGTGGAGTGGGAAGTAGAATTGTTGGGCCACCTCAAATAATTATGCCCAGTGATCAGCCTGCCCACCCTCATGATGACCTTAAAAGAAATGATTTCTCACATTTAGGGCCCCAGATTCTTCCAAGTACCCTTGCAAAAGCAAAATGAGGCATAAAAACAAAATCGGTTTTCTTCGTAGGTTTTTAAACACAAATAATTTGAATTAAATCCTTTGAGTGAATAAATAATAGTCATGAATGTTTAATGTGAGGGTATAAATATAAAAGAAGTAGCAGGGTGTAACTTCTGAGGATCGACAATTTAACAATCTTATTATATGTTGGCAATTTAGAGATGTAGGCCAATTATGAATTCTTCAATTATGGTACTTATCGGCAATTTTAAGAGAATGAGAAATGTTTACAGATATTTATCTGCTTGCTATATTTAATTTTAAATACAGAATCTTGTTTCAATATTCTCAAATTAATAATGTGATATGATACATTACCTTTTAAATTAGTTATGTAACTAAAGTATTACAAATATTAAACAATGAAATCGCTTTCAAAATTGGTATCAAATTAAACAAATTGAGACAAATATAAGTGGCATAATAGCTGAATGTAATCACAAAACTTTGGTACACAACTTCCAATAGGGAAGGCTACTGTGTAAAAGAGTCATCTATTTAGAGTAGAGAAAATATATTGCTCTAAAATTAGGACAACCACTGTCCTTGGGATTTCAAAATAATGCTTGAAGGGATTTGCCTACTTAAATAAAAAGGAAAAGTTAAACATTAAGCACCAGTGCCTTCTAACATTACTGATCTCTGAGCTCTCCTGGCATTCATAAACCATGATAGAAAATTCATTTCATGCTTGTCTGCTCTGATAAAACTCATGACTGAATTGTTTAAAAATGCTTAAAACAGGGAATGATTATAGGAAGGCCCCAAAGTATGGGGCACATTGGAAGAAAAATAGTCCAATGAGCAACAGTAATGCTAGTCTAGCTTCCTTTGTCAATGTGGCTAGAACACTGTTAGATTTGAACATAGCAGATAGTTTGCCTAAACAAATTAAGGATCCAACATGAAAATCATAGTATTAAAAAAATACTTACAAATACGCATGTGCAAAAGTACATTTAAAAAATGAACCAGCAAATGTTAGATTTCACCAATGCTCCTTCTCTCCTCCGTGTTCCCCAGTGACTGATAATAGCATTCTTCTCTAGGATCCAAATCCTTTCTATGCACAAATTTAAGGATGAAAAAATATTCTCAGGTTACTTACTGTACTGTTTCTGTGTGTATCTCTTTTTAAAGACTGTTGTTTCCATCCTGGGGGATCTTAGATGTAAATTAAACCTGTAGTTTTGAGAGTAATTGACTTCCATAATATTCTTTCCTGATTTTTCCTTCATAATTTTCTAAACACATTTTAACATTTTCCAGCTTGAATTCGTCTTCCACTAACCTTTTAAATGTGAATCTTCTTCATTGTTCTGCTTCTGAACTTTTATTCTTCTTATTCTGTACTTATGTCTTTATCTGAGAGCTGTAAGTTAATAATTCCATCTTTCTACCTAGGACATATTTCTCTTCTCAAGTTCCACAATACAAACTGACTACGGGGCATCCCCACTCTTAACCTCAAAATGTCAAAAAGTTAAAATCACTGTTTCTATTCCACCCTGAAACACTTTTTTTTGTTCATTCTTAATTATAATAGGTAGAAACACCATCTTCACAGTCATTCAAACCAAAATAATTGGAAGTTTAAATTTTACAAAAATTGTCCCTCATAACTGGCTCCAAGTTAGTTATGAAGATTGGTCTTATACCCTCCTCACAATATTTGAAATTATTCATCTATTTTTCCATCACCACTGTCAGTGTGTTCATTGATAATTTCGTTAGTTGCCTTGGAATTTCTACAATGGCATATCAATAGGTTTCCCTAATGCTAAGCGTTGCCCCTTTAATTCCATTCTTCAAATTGTAGCCCACTTCACTTTCTGAAGTGAAATTTGATTAAATCACTTCTCTGTTTAAAGACCTTAATTGCTGCCCAGGTACTTTTGGGATTAAGTTCAAACATATTAAGACAACGTCTAATATCTTACAGGACCTGGTTCAAACCTTTCTTCCAAGTCTCACCACCATTGCTTCTCCTTTTTCTCCCTCTTTCCTTGTTAACAATTTTACTACTTGCTTTATTCATACAGAACTATGTGTTGTCTTTTGGGTCTTTCCTGGACATTCTCCTCTATAAACCAAAATATGCCAGTTTCTGCTGTCACAATCGTCTACTTAGAATACAATATTGGAAGTATAAATTTTCATATCTGTATTACTCACTCCAAGAGCATCTTGAGCGTGGGAATGCTTATCTCTGAATTCCTATCTCTTATAGCAATGCTTGACATAGTGTAGGTTCTCAGTAAATGTCTGTTGAATCAGTTAATTAAGAAAATAAAGATACACTATCAAGTGATGTAGGCACTTGAGAAAAGTCTTTTTTTTTTTCTTTTGAGGAAGATTAGCCCTGAGCTAACATCCACCACTAATCCTTTTTTTGTGGAGGAAAACTGGCCCTGAGCTAACATCTGTGCTCATCTTCCTCTTCTTTACATGTGGGAGGCCCGCCACAGCATGGCTTAACAAGCACTGCATAGGTCCATGCCCAGGATCTGAACCCACAAACCCCAGGCCACTGAAGTGGAATGTGCAAACTTAACTGCTAAACCACCAGGCCAGTCCCAAGAAAGTCTTTTAATCAGAGAGTTTGCTATTGCTACTCTTTTGGAGATCTCACTATACAATGATGTCTGACTTGAAGTAGATTGCCTCCATGTTGTCTTTCCCATTGACTACTTGGTGTTATACAGACACTTCAATGAGCACAGACACCTCTAATGACTTAAGAACAGATTTGCAACCTTGAAAATTATAGTAGTAAAAGCAACTTAAAAGATTCTTAGACAAAATAAAAGATTTTAATTTCTTAAGAGCAGTTAAATCAAAAAGATACAAATTAGTATTATCTATCAACTAAAGTTGATAAGTTATTAGGTGCAGGCAAGTAACTACTGAAGAACTGAATTTGAAGTGTTTTGTAGCTTTTCACTTAATTTTCCCAAAACAAGTCAGGTAATAAATGTCTTAGTCTTTTCCCATTCTTGTGCAAGTGAATTTAATCATTTTTTTCTTACACAATATACCCTTTGACCCCTGAATTCAATTAGAGTTAATAGCTCCATTGTCTTTTAGTTTCTTGGGCTAGGCCTATAATAAGAAAATATTTAATCTATAATTACAGATATTGAAAGAAATTAAAATACTGCTTAAAGAAATTCAATTGACAATTTTGGTCTCTAAGTGGCTCAGGTCAATGACCTTTAAAATTTTTGACTGCTACCCTCAGTACAAAATTATTTCCTTTGTCATAAGCCAGTACACTCACAACCATAAAATTAATAAGATTCACAAAAGTATATTTAGTCATTTTATATGAGTTTTAAGAAAATACTGATGATTAACCATGAAATTGATTTCATGAGCCAATAATGGATTGGACTTTGAAGTACATAAAAATAACCTTATGTAATTTGATTGATAGTAGTAGAGGCCATATATTTATTTTCTCACCGTTTTCCACATGGAAAGTGAGTAAAATCATAAAGCTCTACTAAAATATATAGCATTATATTGCCAGTTGTATATAATCAAAATATTTTATTCCAATAACCAGCTGCTTTGATGCATTGGGCTAGAGGCCAGTCTTGGCAAGATGGTTGGACAAAGCCACTGACTATATGGACTCATACCCTTGGCCTATTGGGATGAACAAGCCCATGTGGCTCTGCTCCATGAATAGTAAATATTTATTTTATATATAATTTCTTTTCCTGACATACCCTTTAGTGACTTTTGCCTCAGTCGGTATCCTTTCTTTGGGGTTAGGTTAGGGGTCCATGGTGGCCGAGAGTTAGTATAAAGTTTAATTGTATCCTGTAACTGTTAGAAGAGAAGATGTGCATTAGCATGCATTGTTATCAAGTGATTCATTTTATAACCCTGATGGCTCTTGTTTTCATTGTAATAATGCTTCGCTTACATTTCTCAGAATCAATTGACCAGAGTCTTAATTCTCTCCTGGAGGTTACCTTGATAATACTTGTCTTTCTCCCAGAAGCATAAATCAGTTGTCTTCAAACTTTCTTGACTGCTATCCACAGTATGAAATAATCTGCCTCCTCCTCTACCCCTAGTTGCTCCTGTTAAAGGGGCTTGTAGGATTGTGATAGTTTAACCTATAGAATAGGAACCTGGAAATCCATGTAGAAGCAAGAAGACTTTGGTCCATCCTACATTCTTCTTCCTCCAACTATTGAGGCAATTTTCTATTGTGTGCTCTCTCATACTTAAGTAAGGGGACCAAAAAATGGTAGGTCAACTATGCCATGACTGTATTTTACTCCCTATATGCCTAGTTGGGGTAAATAGTAGAATTCCCAGGGACAACTTGATAGTTGCACTAATTGCACACTACTTTCCAAGGTAAGCATGTACACGTGTTGTCACATGCTTCTAGTATCAGTATTTTGGCTCGATATGAGTCTGTCTGCTTTTTTAGGACTTTATTTTTTTTTTAGAGAAGTTTTAGGTTCACAGAAAACTTCAGAGGAAGGTACAGAGATTTCCCATATACTCGCTGCCCTCACACATGCTTAGCCTCCCCCATTATCAATATCTCCCACCAGAGTGGTACATTTATTACAATTGATGAACGTACATTGACATATCATAATCCCCAAGGTCCATACTTTACATTATGGTTCACTCTTGCATTTGTACATTCTATGAGTTTGACAAAATGCATGCTGGCGTGTATTTGTCATTGTAGTATTATATAGCGTATTTTCACTACCCTAAAAATCCTCTGCATTCTGCCTTTTCATCCCTCCTCCTGTCAACCCCTGTCAACCACTGATCATTTTACTGTCTTCATACTTTTGCCTGTTTTACAATTTCATATATTTGGAATCATACACTATGTAGCTTTTTTAGATTGGCTTCTTTTCCTTAGTAATATGCATTCATGTTTCCTCCGTGTCTTTTCATGGCTTGATAGCTCATTTCTTTTTAGTACTTAATTACATTGTCTGAATGTACCACGTTTACTTTGTCCATTCGTCTATAGAAAGACATCTTGATTGCTTCCAAGTTCTGGCAATTGTTAACAAAGCTGCTATAAACATCCTTTTGTGGAGGTTTTTGTGTGGGCATAAGTTTTCAACTCTTTTGGGTAATTATCAAGGAGCATGATTGCTGGATCCCACATAAGAGTTTGTTAAATTTTGTAAGAACCAGCTAAGTTTTGTAAGAACCAGCCAAACTATGTCCTAAATTGGCTGTACCATTTTGCATTCCCACCAGCAATGGATGAGAATTCCTGTTGCTCTACATCTTTGCCAAAGTTGGGTGTTGTCAGCGTTTTGGAATTTGGCCATTTTAATAGATATATAGTGGCATTTCACTGTTGTTTTTTTTTAATGGTCATCATTAGGCCTTTATAAAAAATTATTATTATTATTATTTAATGTAGTTACGTTTTTTATTGCTTTTTTTGGTGAGGAAGATTGGCCCTGAGCTAATATCTATTGCCAATCCCCTTCCTTTTTTTTCTTCCCAAAGCCCTGGTACCTAGTTGTATATTCTAATTATAAGTCATTCTAGTTCTTCTATGTGGGATGCCACCACAGCATGGCCTGATCAGTGGTGTGTAGGTCTGCACCCAGGATCCAAACCGGCAAACCCCAGGCTGCCAAATCAGAGCACACAAACAACCGCTCGGCCATGGGGCTGGCCCCTGACTGTTGTTTTCATTTACATTCCCCTGATGACATACAATGTAGAGCATCTTTTCATGTACTTATTTGCCTTCTGTATATCTTCTTTGCCGAGGTGTCTGTTAAGGTCTTTGGCCCATCTTTTAATTGGGTTTTTTGTTTTATTGTTGAGTTTTAAGAGCTCTTTGTATATTTTAGATAACAGTCTTTAATCAGATGTGTCTTTTGCAAATATTTTCTCCCAGTCTCCAGGTTGTTTTCTCATTCTCCCAATATAGTCACTTCTGTCTTAAAACAAAATTTCCCCACAGTCTCCAATAGTCCTTCCCATTTTTTCTATTGCATTAGGATGGGAAAATACAGCCTGATTTTAGTGACCAACACATACTTGTCAAATTGGACATTGTTAAATAATTGCAAGAACTTGGAAAGAACTCACTCTGATAGAGTGACATTTCCAGATACAATTAGGAACAGATAAAATTCCAGCTTGAACTATGATGGCAGAGGAGAGGCCCCTCTTCCTTAGCTTTAACTTCATGATGCATCCTTTCTTTGTTTCTGAAGGAGCATATTTGAATTTGGACTAATCTCTTTTAGACACAGAGTTTTTACAAGGAAGGTGGTCTACGGCAGGACTCTAACGATGTGAACTCTAGGGGTGTTGAATATATGTAGATACAGGTCAAGAAAGTCTTCAAGGAAAGTGATGCGAGCTCTGAGAGTTAGAAATCGCCTGTGAATACCATAATGGAAAGGCCAATTGTCAAAAACGGCTTTGGCTACAGAGGGTCACTCTCTGTAAAATAAGAAAAAACATATTGAGGCTCCAGAGGATTATCTAAAAGGCATGGATCTGAACTATCTAAGAGCTTAGTCTCTTGTTCTGAATGTGCCTATGGAAATAACCTCACTTATTTAATTTCCTTCTCCAGATTCCAGTGAGTAACCCATGTTTATCTTATAAACTTCTCTTTCTTCATTGCAGCCCTTCAGTCTTCCCAATGCTCCCCTTGAGGTCCAAGAGGCTAATGATGACATAAAGCACTTGCCTGTTATATTACTCCAAATACTTTTTTTCCCCCTCACCCCCAGGGAACAGGAAGAAAGGTGTTATGACCAATAATATCCTTTCTTCCACCTCAAGTCAAGGATTCCTTGACTCTAATGAATATTGTTATGCAAGGCTCATTGTTTCTAGGTTTCTCATCTAATCCTCTTGACTTCGTTTGGGTTATGTCTGTAACAAGGAGACCCCAATCCATTTCAATCAGATTTCAAATATTTTTCACAGTTAAAATTCTCTGCTTTGTCAGTTGTGGGCTGCATTAGGCTGAAAGCCTGCACTGGGCTGGGATCACAAGGATGTGGTCGTAATCTAATCCGTTTAGCATGAATTCAGTGCATGAGAACTTCAGCCTCGGAGCCAGTAGTGAGCAGGGATGGACTGGGGAGAAGCTGAGCTTCTCTGGGAGACGTTCTGTGGACTCATTGCAGATTTCCTTGCTGCTAACCTCTGTTGCAGCTTTTTGTTGTTGGGCATCTTTGCTAGGACTAGCTACTAGTTGAATTTCATCTAACAGAACAGCAAAAACTTCTTTCTGCTAATGTCACCTCATCCTTAGTGGGACAATCTTTTGGATAGCAGCTCTTTTCTTTTTTTTTTTTTGAGGAAGATGAGCCCTGAGCTAACTGCTGCCAATCCTCCTCTTTTTTGCTGAGGAAGACTGGCCCTGAGCTAACATCCGTGCCCATCTTCCCCTACTTTATGTGTGGGACACCTACCACAGCATGGCTTGCCAAGCAGTGCCATGTCCACACCCGGGATCTGGATCCGTGAACCCCAGGCCGCAGAAGCAGAACGTGCGCACCCAACCGCTGTGCCACCGGGCCATACCTGGATAGTAGCTCTTTTAAAATCACACACAGGATGGTTTCTTCCCCATGTAGTCCACATGTGAATCACAAGAAACCGCACACATTGTTCTGTCTTCATGAGCTGTGCTCTCCCTCCCAATATATTCCACTGTATTTGCTCGCCACGAAATAAGCAACAGCCACAATCTTTTAAAATTTTCTAGGTATGGGTTACAACAGAAATCAGTGTGTTCCAAACTTCTGGGGATTTACTTATACTTTTTGTGTTACCTTTAAAGCCCCTCTGGCTTGAGTAGAGGTGAGGGAGAGGAATTCCCTGTCCACTCTCTCAGAGGGTGGGTTGGGGAAATGCTACAGCCCTCGAATAGCATTCTCCAAAGGCACTTCTTAATTTCTGAACTCCCTGACTGAAATCTTAACCTTTATTCGTATTGTCTGAAGACAGTTGATTAGTGAGTATCATAAATTGATTTTTACAACTTCCTCTGTAACATTTATAATGCTTTAGTCCCTCATTTTGAAACCTGGGAGAGTTGATGCCTATTGTTGTGGATCCTCCACCAGAAATAAGAAGAAAGAGACCAATTTAATGTTCTATTGGATAGTCCTAAGCTATATGTCTAAACTCCCCTTCACTTAGGGAAAAATTTGAGCTCACAAGGACAAATGGCCATATGAGACTGAAGTTGGAGCAACGTGTTCCCACTGAAGTGGAAAAGTTTGAGATGAAAGACTGAAAAGTGAGGAAAGTTCAATGTTTTGGTATTAGGGCAATGAGATGTTCACCTATTCATATGACAATAATTTTATAATGTTTTATATGGAATGAGTTAGAGACTCAGTCTTTCATTTAGTATGGCTGATCTAAATTTCTTTATTATTATTGACAATTGAGATGCTTAATGCTTACAATACTATTTGTGGTACTGCTACAGTTTTGTGCCATACAAATACAAAGATTCATGGAAATTTTATTTTTATGGTATATTTTTAAATTGTATATGCTATATTATTTAGTATATGCTATTAGGAGGTAACTTCTGTTTTGATTAGGTGTCAATTACAACCAAATACTCCATATATAAATACTCCTGCATGACCATTGGAAGAATTTTCCACAGACTAGTTTTCAGCTCCATGTATTCCAGACCTTATTTCTCCTTCACCATGCACATACTTCAGTGGTTCATACCTTAGGACACTATTAAGGCACAAAGTAATGTCTGATTCCACCTCTTTTTGTCATAATACTAGGTGAATTGGCACAATGGGAGACAGTAGATTTCCTGGTAACCATTTCTACACTGCAACAACTAAAAATAACTTAACTGGATGTGGAAGTGACTGTGAAGGACATCACTATATCCCACTGAATCCAGATTAAATAGATCTCCAACTAACCTCCTCTTATTTGGATATCAGATATTGCCCATGGCCACTCCAACGGCATCTGAAGGAAAGTGTGATGCTGGAAGTTGCATGGAGCGAAGCACTGGCCTTTACAAATTACAGTAAAATATTTTAATCTTGCAAGTTTTCAGGAACATATGACCTTAGGAATACATTGGAGGCCAATGTTAACTTAGAAATGAAGCAGTGCACATCATGGCTCCTAAAGCTAATTGTTCATTAGTTTCATGGAAAATTTGTCGGTAAAATGCAATAAAAATATCAAAACAAAATTTCATAATACTCTGCTTAAAATGGTTTGCTGATGCCACCTTATTAGCAGAGGAGTAAGAAAATGATCATGATTCTTCAAGCCCACAGATTCATCCTTGTGTGGGCAAAGCTGAATTTGTTCAAACAGCACATAAATAGAGCTTGTAAGTTTTTATCATGTTATTACCCTTTACTATTTTGTTTATTAATTTGTTACCAAAATGATTTGTCCACAAAAAATTGTTACAATTTACGTTTATCTTATGGTTTGAAAGAAAAAAGTTAAAATCATTTAATAATTATTGATCACAAGTTATTTTTAGAAAAAAACTCCACATATTGCTATTACCAGGTCTCCTATTCAAAATTAATCTCTATTTTTGGAGGGACGTTATATTCAGAGAATGTTCCTTCCATTTTATACTGTAGACCTGCGAAGACACAGAGGATATAGAGGAGGAAAGATAATCAATAATTTCTGGAACACTACCAAGCCACTCTAGTACAAAGTAAAGGTATGTCTGTGTCATCCACAAAAGTCTTTTCTCTATCAAGCGAAAAGGTTTATCGGCTACCAGGAAATCTAAGGTCTTAGGTGAAATGAAGCACAGTATATTGCAAAGTTTATGGGCAATGTCCAGAGCAATTTTGTTCTTTAGGAAACCTCCTGGATCTTGGTAAACAATATTTTAAATTTTGAAGTCAAAGCATGAACTGTAGCAAAAAAACTTTCAGCAAAGGGCTTTCCTAGGTTTTTGTGAAATCACTAAAATATATTGCATTATACGTAGAATGCTAGAGGAAATTTTTTCTTTCAATTTTTATGCCATAATTCTGTGGGATCACTATAATCTTCTCATATATATAAGACCATGCCAAGAAGATCTTTGTGGTTGTGTTTATATATTTTCATAATTTTTGTTTTCATGAGGAAGATTAGCCCTATGATAATATCTGTTGCCAGTCTTTCCCCTTTTGCTTGAGGAATATTGGCTGTGAGCTAACATCTAGGCCAATCCTCCTCCATTTTGTATGTGGGTCACCACCACAGCATGGTTTGATGAGCGGCGTAGGTCTACACCCAGAATCCAAACCCATGAACCCCAGGCTGCCAAAGTGGAATGCGCCAAACTTAACCACTATGCCACCAGGCTGGCCCTGAGATACTTTAATAATTTTTAATAAAACATATGTTATGATCTTACTGCAAATTTTGAGGGGTTCATATAATAGTATAAATTATTTATTTTAGATTTATTTCCTCCAGGGGAATTAATATCATGGTTGAGAACATGGACAGTGAAATGATAGAGTCCTTGGAACCAATTTTGCCTTCACTATTTATTGTTGGTGCAATTTTAGCAAAACACTTCAACTCATATTTAAAATGGTGATACTCATACACACATGAAGGGCTCAGACATGAACATTAAGAAACTACAGAAATAATGTTATGCCCTCAGAGCAATTCATGTTTTCATACGAATAGGCTTAAAAAAATTTTTAAAGCATTGAGTTTGCTCCAGGGGAAGGAAATCTTTTTGATCTTTTTATGTTATCCATACCTATTCTGACACATATTCTTTTAGAGAAAATTATAATTTTCAATAATAAAATTTATGAATGTTAATAAAACATTTAAATAATTTGGAAGAATTATACCTTTCTGATTCACTGGGAAACCATCATATTTGGTCTATTTTTAGCATAGATGTATAACACATATACACACATGCATAGATATATTTATAAAAAAGAGGATAATATCATACATGCTATTTTTTCACCTTGATTCTCCCATTAAATACGTGTTCTAGATACATTTTCCTATCAGTATGCAGAGATCCACCTCATTTTAAAAAATAGCTGTGATTTTTTAATTAATTTACTTAACTATTTCCTTACTGATGAATGTTTAGTTATTTAGTTAATATTTATTGTGAGACCATCTGGCACATTGAATACATTTTGTATTTGAAATGTCATAATAAATGTGCTAATAACTTCTTTGGATCTTTGTGAACATATTCATAGGCAATAGTGGTCATAGGTACTATTTTCCTTATTTGGGTCTAGGTTTTTATGATTTATGTTAGCCATGTAAAATCAATTCAATGTCATCTATGTTTATGCTCTGAAACAGTTTTTAAATGTAAATAACATTGGAATATTTGTTTCCTGAGATTTTCTAAAACTTGTACCCAAACTGTCTTGCCCTGGTTACTTATGGGGACGAGGGGGGTTCATGTTGTGGGGGTTGGGGATTGGGTGGCTATTTCTATTTCCTATTATATCCATTATTTTTTAATTCAAGTTTTATTAATAACATACTGTTTTATATTGCCAAGTATTTCTTTTTATATCTTTTCTATTCTAGTTAAAGGAGAATTCCAGTTTCTTTTTGTAAATCCACTAATGACTAGCTTTAAATTTCTAATTAAAGTATTTGGGTATTTTCCAGTTATACTTCCATTATTGATTTCCTATGTAATTTCATTATAGTCACAGAATACATTTTCTGTGATTTCAATTTTTAAAATTATACGAATTGTTATATGGCCCAGAATATGATCTGCCTTGGTGAATTTTCCATGTGTACTTATAAATAAATGTATTCTCCAAATGTGTAGGTCTGAGCCCTGGATCCGAACCCGTGAATGCTGGGCTGCCAAAGCAGAACATGAGAACTTAACCACTACACCACCAGGCCAACTCCTGAATGTTTTTGTAATAATAAAAATGTGTTGAGCTGCATCACTTTTCTTTTTCTATATATATTTAAATAACAATATTTTATTTTTCTCCTTATTCTATTAATATGGTGAATTATATTGTTTACCTACCATGTTAAGTTTACCCAATATTTCTAAGATGAACTCTAATTATCTGTTTAGCTAGCTAGTTATTTGTTATAGTTAAACCAACATTGAAAAAATTTCCTTTGATGTTAATTGAAAATAAGCAAAGTATTTTATTTACTTCATAAATTCTAATTGAAAAAAATGTGTTTAATAGTATAAATATTAAATAAATACATTTTAAATTTATACATTAATTATAAATTTAAAATCTCGGCAATTGATGAATAGATATTTGTGCAAATAATATTTAGTACACTTCGGGTTCCAGAGAAAACTGGTTTCAGTTAATGTTCTAGATTTTCTGAAAAATCCTATCATGTTTCTTTCTAACTTTCAAAAGCTATTTGCAATTAATTTTGGATTGTGTTTTAGATGTATGTCGTTTTCTAATTTGTGTGTGTGTGTGTGTGTGTGAATGTGTTTTTGTGTGCTAAGCATGTAGCCATCTAGAGAAACATAATTTTATGATTCTCTGTTTTTAGGGAGGTGAGAATGTTTAAGTAAACATATTTGTTGTCACCTGGGATGTTACTACAAATACGTCGTTACGTCATGCACACATAGAATTACGTTAGAATGGTTGCTTTCAGGCAGCTAAGTGTCCTTGCTACTTTTCACTAAGTTTGCTCCAGTTGAGGAGATCCTCAGTTAAACTCTAGTTAATTCAGCTGAATGCCAATTTTTTTTTTAAATTAAGACGTTAGAAGTTTAACTTGAGCAGAAAGGGCAGATATAGCTGTGAAGTTATACATTAAACTATCTCCTATGGTTGAGGAGATGCTCATTTAAAATCTAGTTAATTCAAGTGAATGCCAACATTTTATATTAAGAAGTTGGAAATTTAACTTTAGCAGAAAGGATAAGTATAGCTGTCAGATTATACTTTAAACTACCTTGATATATAGTATTTTGTATGTTGTAAAATTATGTATTATAATACAGTGTAAAGAGCATAGATTTCAGAGACACATGTATTTTTAAATCCTACTCCACTATTCAGTAGACCTATGAATTTGGATGAATTTCTAAAAGTTCTCTTATATATAAAAGACTACGATTAATATGTGCATCATAGGTATTAATTTTGTTACAATACGTTGTGAAAATTAAATGCAATCATATACATTCCCCCTGAGTTTTCATTGCTTTATATTGAAGTGTTAAGCTAGGATCCTCTTGCTTCTTTAGAGACAAATTTATTCCATATATTTCAGTTAAGTGAATTGCACTTAAAAAATTAAAACATATTTTTGGCACATTATCAGACTAAACAGAGCTTTTATTAAGCTTTATTGAGGTAAAATTGACAAATAAAATTGTAATATATTTAAAGTGTGCAACATAATGATTGATACTGTACAGAAAAGGATTTCTCCCATCGAGTTAATTGACGTATATATCCATCACCTGAGATTCATCCATTTATCTTTGTCTTTCTTTTGTAAGAACATTTAAGTTCTACTCTCTTAGCATAATACAATGGGTTTCTGGAGAATTATCATATTCTTTTGTTTGGAATATACTCCCATGTTCTTCATTTTCCTCGACTCTCTGTGTTGCTCTCTGCTCAGTAGATAAAACAGCCTCCTTTCTCAGTCTTGCCAGACTGGCCTCACATAGGCGATGAACCTTGTCCATTAGCCATACCTGAGCTTGTGGAGGCCTTTCAACTTTTGTGATTGTCCAAGCTGCTGTTTTTGTTCTTGTGGCTCCCAGGAGGTGAGGATGCGCCAAGACCTGACAGTGCCCCAAACGGAAGAGTCACAGTCAGCACCTAGATGCACGCTGATTAGAAGCTAGACTCTCAGGCAGCAGCTTGGAAAGTATGCAGTTAAACCACTTCCAGGGAGATTGGGAGATAGGAGCTTTGGGCTGCTCCCTCTATGCTGAGCCAGGGTGTGTAGCCATTGGTGGGGTTAGGGACGTTGCTCCTGCACCTGATTGAAAACTGCTTCTTTGTTTACTATAGTCCTGTGGGACTCATGAATGCAAACCCCACTGACTATCAGAGCTAAGCGATTTTGGGTCTGTCCCTTAGGTGACATCTGTAAAGTCTGAGTGCTAGATGTGTTGATAAGCTCTTTCCGGGAAGATACTGGTGACTTGGTTTTATTATTGGAGAGAGCTCGAGGGAGAAGGTGGGGGAAGCACATACTGTCTCTTTTGGACTCCAAGGAGGATGCAGTCAGCACAAAGATGCATTCTAATTAGATGTTGCAAGCTCAGGCAGCAGCTTTAAAGTATGCAGTCAAACCCCTTCTGGGGAAAGGCTGGAGATGAGTGTATTTATCCGTGTCCTCTGTTATGCCCTGGAGGGATAGGCACAGGGAGTCCCCATGTGCCCATAGGAACTGCTTCTTTGTTCGTTATAGTCCTATGGGACGGTACACCCAAGTCCCATTGGCTTTCAGAGCTATGTGTTCTGGGGACTCATCCTTCAGATGAGAGTCTCTAAATCTGGAATGCTAGATGTCTAGTCAACCCTTAGCTCCCCAGGGAGAATCTGGAAGTTGAGGGTTCCCTCCTGTTTGTATGGTACTGTGCTGGAGTTGGGCTTTATAGTGAGATTGTGGCTTGGTCTTTCCTATCGTTTTCCATATGTGTATTTTCTCATTCGTCCGATGTGTAAGAGTCAGACAGCTAGCTCCTGGATTTCTCTCAGAAAGAATTGCTCTGTATGTAGCTGTACATTTCATGCATCATGGGAGGAGGGAAGTTCAAGAGCTTCTTAGGTCACCATCTTGGTCCTTCTATCCAAATGCCAAAATAAACTTGTTCTAAAAGAATGCTCTTGAGTAAAGACACTAGCGTTTCCCACAGACACAGTCTACAAAGTTCAGGGTTAATATTAGATGGAATGAAAACTTGAATACAGAGTTTACTTGAGATTTCTTTTTAGACACCTTAACAAAACGTACAGTAACTTAATTAGGTCTTCAGGGTACTTAGTGACCCATGTATGACTTCTTAGTCTTCTTGATCGCTGGTTTTTATGGCCCTATTGTCTTTTTTAAGTCATCACCCCACTGCAGGACCCTGAGACAAATGCCAAATCCATCTTTCTCAAAGTACTTCCTTACTTTAATAACTGTACTCTTGTTACTTGGCCTTTGATGCATGACTAGTTTTTTTGAGGAGGGGGAACAGTCAAACATGGTTTGATTTAGCTAAAATATTTGCATGTTAACGGGGACCCCTAATTCTTTAAGACCAAGATGTGACCAATGAGACACATCAATGACTCTATACATTGACATAAATAAGCGGTATGGATATTATGCAGATAGAATATCCTTTTATTCCACTGAAATCAAATTCTGTGAGTATTGGATGGTGCCCTAATTCTGTCTGAGTGCATCTTCTTTATGGACATGAAAGAAATATCAAAATAGTTTCTAATTTTTTCAGATCAAATTTGTTATCTTAACTCAGTAAAGTTATAATTTGATTCACCATAGCTACATGGTCCTTAAAAATAATAATCTGATTTTTTTACATATAAAACACTTTTAACATACAGTTTAAAAAATAGTTCTTATTCATATTCATTTGCAGTTTCAGGCTCGAATGTGACATACATTTGGAACACTTTTCCTTGACCCTATTTATATGTGTACTGGCTGTGTTAGAAATAGGGTTCCTATACTAAGCACATTTATGAGACATTTTAACTTCAGAGAATCTTTCAAAATTCTCTGCCAAGTTAAAATAGTTTTTCTGATATATTTTAGAAATTCAAGGTGTCTCATAAAAGATAACATCACTTTCTAATCCAAACCACTGAGATTCTCATAACTGAGATGCTTTAAATTAGTTTGAATTAATTAATCGCAAGATGTTGAATATTTACACAAATGTCTCTTGACTTCTCTGCCCTAACACATTTAGATTACAGTCTCTGTTCCTTTTGCCCTTCACTCTTTTATATCCTATTTTTGTTCTTTATTGCTCCAGCATTTAATCCACGTATTCTCAGTTAAGTATTAGCACCATTATGATTCAGTTTGGCTGTTTGACAGCTTTCATGGACTTTGTATCCCAATTGTCCATAACATTAAGTACTTTTTGAACTTCCCTATCCTTGTTATTAGGACACTTTCCTATTTGGCATATTTTTGGAAGCATGTATTTCTATGAGCAGCATATTTTGTAATGATCCATCCATCATCTTAAATGTAGTTACATAAACGCAGAAAAAAGATTATGAATTATTATATCCTGATAATTTGTAATAATTTTTATCAGAATAGATTATGTACTGAAGTCATAAAAACATAAAATTAATTAGTCTTTCAATAGTTTACTATCATAAAAGCATTCATCCTAGGAATACATCATCAAAAATAAAATGATTTTAGAAATACAAGCAATGTTCTAGATAATTCAGGAGACAGCAGCATCTTTACCCAGGATCCTGGATATCCTTATAACATTTTCTATGCTTTGGTTGATCTTGTAGGCTTGTAGTTTTATATTTGAAATGATGAAATCAAGCTATAAAAATAAGCAATGTGTGGCATTGTAAATCTCTCCTGGCTTACTTATTTTTCCCTCAACAGAGTGAAACTTCATTTTACATCAAACTCTTGCAATCCAGCTATCTTAATCACTCATGTTCTGCACAAATAAAATTGACTCATAAAATGACAGAACAGTTTGTTTCACAGTGAGCAGATGTGGGCATACATTACATGGCATACCATCTGTGACCATCATATATCTCCAGGTCTCATAAACATCATTGGTTCTCCTAAAGAAATGTTCACTCGTTGAAGATTCTGCACCAAGAATCCAGGTCTGTTCAAGATCGCTCTCTTTCAATACAATGCTTAGGACTGCTTTTAAGGCACTGTGATGTAGTGTGGGAAAGAACACTGGACATTTCGTCCTGGATGCTCTGGGCCTCACTGGGGTACCATGGACCTCTCACAAGGATAAAATTAAAGTAAAATCTGTCAGATGGAAATTTGAAAAGAACGTTTGTAAAAATAACATGAAGTGGACCAAAACTAAAAAGTAAGAATAAAAGTTTAAAAAGAGAGAAATGTCACATGAGGAGTTGCAGGAAGAAGCAGTGTATTATTCACAGTAGGAAGTCATGTAGAAGGAGATGATGGCAACAACTTGAGTTATTGATAGGGTAAATGTTGAAATTGGGAAACATTTTGGAAGTGCACTGATATAACTTGCCAATTGATCAGACATATGTGCAAAAGAGAACGAAATCTCAGAGGACCCTAACATTTTTAGCCTGAGCAAGGGCAACTTCATAGATTGAGCCATCGTTTTATCTACTAAGACTTAAGAATGAGAGGATGAGTTTTCGTAAATAGAAATTGAATCTACAATTCTGTAGATAAATTTGAGAATTTTATGAGGTATTAGTTATAAACTATTACAGAGAAATTACATCCCACTGAGAAACTAGGATTGAAGGCAACCTGCAAGGTAAAGATCATGTGATTATTTTTTAAAATCTCATAGGAATATCGACACTGAGCATATAAATATATTTTCTTCATTAAGTTCAACACAGATTTTCCACAAATTATCGAAACAATTTACTATTTTGAGAGAGGGATCCAAATAAACTATTTGGCTTTCATTTCCATGCCTTTCACATAAAAAATTCCTACCTTTAGCACTAGCATCACGGTCAGCAGAGCAAGATGCTAACATTTGGAAAGATGCACTGGAACTGTGAGCAAACGGGGAAAAGTTCTTTTATGTCCTCTGTGTCATACACATTCTAGGGCATACATTCATTAAGTGGAAAGGTACAGCCTGTACTATTTAAAATATCTGTGTGTGTGTTTGTGTGCGTGTCTCTCTCTCTGTTTTTCTCTCTATATCTCTCTATCTTACTCATCTCACTCTCCTTTTTAAAAACATAATTAGATTCATGAAAGTTGGGTTCATCTATGATGCAGTTGCATTCAGCCTATTTTTAAGAATATATCAGCAGCCACTTTCTCATTCCAGATCCTCCTATGTGTCAACCACTTAGCTTTATCCTTATTTCACTTATGGATAAAATTAAATTTGGAAAATTTCATCCACTGTCTGAGGTCACAGAACTAGCTAGTGACAGTGTCAGAGTGAGGTCTTAAACTGTTGTTTGAATGACTACTAGGTCATGCCCTTAGTCGCTACACCAGTAGTTTTCAATCCTCAAACATGGCAGCTCATGCTTTTAAATTATTTGCTTTATTTTTATTTTTTAAATACAGTTTCCTGGATACTATCCAGATGTTACAAAGCAATCACTCTGATGTGGAGAATGGGCATCTATATTTTTTCTCTTTCCAGGTGTTACGAGTGTTCAGCTAGAATTAAGTCCCACAATTCTACAAGCTTTCTTTAAATTGTACCGTACAGCCTCACTGTGTCCAGTGACAAAGCAGTCTGTCGAAATCAATCATCCTATAAATCATCTGTATTATACATTTTCCCTAATCACTGCTAATCTTTTGGGAGGGTAAAGTCAGGGGATTCTGACACACCAACTTGTACATCCAGGCTTCCCGAATGAGAGCTAAAGAGTACACAAAAGATTATACTGAGTAGTCTTGGCCCAATTCTAGCTTTTCTGGACTTAGGGTTTGCTCTGACTGAATCATTCTTGATCTGTTGTGTGCCATAAGTTCCCACTCAGGCAAAGGACACTACAAAGATCTAGGTGATGTTGGTTCTCTAGGTAGTTGCTAAATTCTAAGAAGGTAGATGGTTACCTAAGAACCTTCCAGGCAAGCAATAGGCTATAATGAGCTCAACTCCTGCAATTCTTCCTTTCATGTATTCCAAGTGGATTTGAAAGTCAATACTAGTAGAATCAGTGAGAGTCCTCTGTTATGATCACTCTGTCTCTCCAAGATAATTAAGTTAGTATATATTAGTGAGTTCTTCCAAAGATATAAAAATAATTCAATGTAGGAGAATGATAGCACAGAGAGTATAGGTATCTGGAAGTGGCTCTAAAAAGAATTCAGGAACTGCATGAGAGAAACATCCACTTTTTTAATGTGCTCTTGACTTGCTATCTTTTGGAGAAAATTTGAGTCATGGAATACTTTAAAAATCAATGACAGAAGAGTAGAAGAGATTAAATTTTAAATTTTCTGAAAATGTACATCTTTTATATGCACTTGAGGTTAAATTGTTAACAGCTTTAAATAGAAATTATAACTATAAGATATTTTATGTAAGCCTCATGATAACCTAAAGCAAAAAGTCATGGTAGATATATAACAAAAAAAGAGAAAGGAATCAAAACACAGCTCTAGAGCCAGCCCTGATGGTCTAGTGGTTAAAGTTTGGCATTCTTACCACTTCACCAGCTTAGGGGTTTTTTGCCAGTCATAGAACCACATCACCTATCTGTCAGTTGCCATGTTGTGGTGGTGGCTCACATAGAAGAACTAGAATGGCTTACAACTAGGATTTACAACCATGTGCTGGGGCTTTGGGAAGGAAACAAAACATAGCACTATAGAAAATCATCAAACCACAAAGAAGGAAGGCAAGACAGGAATAAACAAACAAAGGAATTACAAAACAACCAGAAAATAATGAACAAAATAGCAATAGCAAGAGTAAGTCCATATTTATCAATAAATACTTTAAATACAGACAGACTAAATTCTTTAATCAAAAGACATAAAGTGGCCCAATGGATTTAAACAAAAAACAAGACCCACCTATATGCAGCTTACAAGAGACTCAGTTCACCATTAAAGATACATATAGACTGAAAGTAAAGGGGTGGAAAAAGATATTCCATGAAAATGGAAACCAAAAGAAAGCAGGGGTAACTATACTTGTATCAGACAAAACAGACTTTAAGCCAAAATTCTAATAGATAAAGAAGATTATTAGACAATGATAAAGAGGTCAATTCATCAAGAGGATATAACATTTGTAAATATTTGTGTACTTAACATAGAAGCACCTATAGCAAATATTAATGGATATGAAGAGAGAAATGGACAACAATATAACAATAGTAGGGAACTTCAATACTTCAATTTCAACAATGAATAGATCATTCAGAGAGAAAATCAATAAAGAAATAGTGGATTTAAACTACGTGTTAGACATATACAGACACATAGAGAACATTCCATCCAGTAGGAGTAGAATAAACATTCTTCTCAAGCTCACATGGAACATTCTCCAGGATAGATCAAATATTAGGCCACACAATATTTCTTAAAAATTTAACAAGACTGAAACCAAATCAAGCATCTTTTTGGATAACAATGATATGAATGTAGATATAAATTGCAAGGAAAAACATGGAAACTCCACTATTATGTTGAGATTAAACAACATGTTCCTGAAAACCAATGGGCCAAAGAAGAAATCAAAAGGGACATCAAAAACTGTCTTGAGACAAGTGAAAATGGAAATACAACATACCAAAACTTATGGGATGCAGCAAAATCAATTCTAAGAGGGAATTTTATGGTGATAAAAGCACACATTAGGAAAAAAAGAAAGATCTCAAATGAAAAACCTAACTTTAAACCTCAAGGACCTAGAAAAAGAAGAATAAACTAAATCCAAAGTTAGTAGAACGAAGGAAATAACAAAGATCAGAGTAGAAATAAATGAAATAGAGACTAAAAGGCAATCAAAAACATCAATAAAACTGAGAGCTAGTTGAAAATATAAACATAATGGACAAACCTTTACACTGACTAAAAAATGAGAGAGAGTAGCCTCAAATAATAGAATCAGAAATGAAAGGTGAGACATTACAACTGACAAAGAAGCACTAAAATCATAAGAAACTACTACAAAAAATTATATACCAACAAATTATAAAATCTAGAAGAAATAGATAAATTCCTAGAAACATACAACCTGCTAAAACTTAATTATGAAGAAATAGAAAATCTGAACAATCAATTACTAACTAGTAAGGAGATTGAATTGGTAATCAATAACTTGCCAACAAATCAAAGCCCAGGACCATATGGCTTCACTGGTGAATTCTACCAAACATTTAACAAGGAATCAGGACCAATCCTTTTCCAACTAATAAGAGGAGGGAATACTCCCAAACTCATTTTCAAAGGGCAACATTACCCTGATAACTAAACCAAAGACTGTAAAGAATCCCTGTTGAACATAGATGCAAAAATCCCCAACAAAATATTAACAAACCAAATTCGGCACTACATTAAAAGGATAACAGATCCTGATCAAGTATGATTTGCTTCAGGGATGCAAGGATGGTTCAATATATGAAAATAAATCAATGTGATATACCACATTAACCAAATTCGGGATGAAAAATCATATGATCACTTCAATAGATAAAGAAAAAGCATTTGACAAAATTCAACATCTTTTCTTGATAAAAACTCTCAAAAAATGAGTATAGAAGGAACTTATCTCAACATAATAAAGGTCATGTATGACAGGCCCACAGCTAAAGTCACACTCAAGAGTGAAAAGCTGAACGCTTTCCCTCTAAGATCGGGTGCCCACACTTACCACTTTTATTCAACATGGTACAGGAAGTCTTAGTCAGATCGATTAAGCAAGAAAAAGAAATAAAAGGCATCCAAAGCACAAGGAAGAAGTAAAACTGTCTCTATTTGCAGGTAAATTGATATTGTATATGGAAAACTCTAAAGGCTCCACCAAAAAGCTGTTAGAACTAATAAACCAATTCAGTAAAGTCGCAGGATACAAAATCAATGTACAAACATCAGTTGTGTTTCTATATACTAATAACAAACTATGAGAAGGAGAAATTAAGAAAACAATCCCCTTTACAAAAGCATCAAAAAATTTTTTTAAAATTAGGTTAAATTTAACCAAGGAAGTAAAATATGTGGACACTGAAATCTACAAGACACTGATGAAAGAAATTGAAGAAGATACAATTAAATGGAAAGATACTCCATATTTATGGGTTTAAAGATTTAATATTGTTAAAATGTTTATTCTACCAAGTGATCTACAGATGTAATGCAATCCCGATCAAAATTTCAATGTTATTTTTCCAAGAAATAGAGAAGTCAGTCTTAAAATTTGTTCTGAATCACAAAGGACCCAAAATAGCCAAAGCAATCTTGAGAAGGAAGAACTAGAGGGTTTATTCTTCCTGATTTCAAATTATGTTAAAAAGCTATAATAATCAAAACAATATGCCACTAGCATAAAAAATACACATACATCAATGGAATACAACAGAGAGCCCAGAAATAAATCCATGCATATAAGGTCAACTTATTTTCAACAAGAGTCATAAATATACAATGGGGAAAGGATAGTTTCTTCAATAAATGGTGTTGGGAATTCTGGATATCCACATGCAAAAGAATAAAACTAGTCCCAATTCTTACGTCATACACAAAATTTAATTCAAAGTAGATTAAATTTTTGATTGTTAGAACTGAAACTGTAAAACTCTTAAAGGAAAACATAGGATATAAGCTCCTTGACATTGTTCTTGGAAATGATTTTTTGGATTTGACAGCAAAAGTGAAAGCAATACAAGCAAAAATAAACAAGTGGGACTACATCAAACTAAAAAGCTTCTGCTTAGCACAGATAACCATCAACAAAATGAGAAGACAACCTACGGGATGGGAGAAAATATTTGAAAATCACGTATTTATTTGATAAGAGGTTGAATCCAAATTATATAAGGAACTCATACAACTTAGTAGCAAAAAAACAAACAAACAATCTGATTAAAAAATAGGCAGAGGATATGAATAGACGTTTTTCCAAAGAAGACATATAGATGGCCCACAGGTACATGAAAAAGTGCTCAACATCACTAATCCTCATGGAAATGCAAATCAATACTACAATGAGGTATCACCTCACACTTGTCAGGATGGCTATTATCAAAAAGACAAGAAATTACAAATGCTGGTGAGGACATGAAGAAAAGGGAAGCCTTGCACACTGTTGGTAGGAATGTAAACTTATACAGTCATTATGGAAAACAGTATGAAGGTTCCTCAAGAAATTAAAAATATAGTTACCATATGATGCAGCCATCCCACTTCTGGGTATATATATACATAGGAAATGAGACCATTATCCCATAGACGTAGCTGCACTCCCACCTTCATTACAGCATTATTCACAATAGCCAAGGTATGGAAACAAACTCTCTATTGGGGATGAATGGATAAACAAAGCTGACATATATATACAATAGAATATTATTCAGGCTTTAAAAAAAGAACGACATCCTTTTGTTTGCAACAACAGGGATGAAACTGAAGGGTATTATGCTAAGTGAGATGAGCCAGACAGAGAAAGATAAACATGGCTTGGTATTACTTATATGTGGAATTGTTTTTAAAAAGTCAAACTTATAGAAACAAAGTAGAAAATTTGTTGCCTGGGACTGCGTGATGAGGGAAATGAGAAAGGCTGGTAAAAGTGTATAAACTTAGTTATAAAATGAATAAATCCTGAGGATTATTATAATACGGTGATTCATAACACTGCATCCATGGAGAGAATCCTCTCACAATGTGTATGTATATTAAATCGTCACATCACACACTTTAAATGTCTTATTATAATTTTGTTTCTCATATCTCAATAAAGCTGAAAAACTTTAAAATAATAAAATAAAATTTTGTTAAGTTCCATAATCCATGGACTGGTAAAATAAAAATCCAAGATTAATTTCAAAGAGTAAATGATATCAAAAATTACAAGAGTAAAAATTATGTTAGAGTTACTCTTATGCAGAATGACTTGGGTGAAATATACCTCTCTGAATCAAAATTTCTTCAGCTAAATAAAATCCAAAGCAGAGAAGAAATTGGAACTCTGCCAAGATTTTTATTCAGCTAGGATCAGAATGCATGACGCGCATATTGTAGGGAACATTGTGACTTTCTTAAGAATTATGAGACAAGACAGTCCAAGGAGAGCGTGGGAGGACCGGCTAACGGAAGAAGGCAGCAAGACCCTAGAGAAAACATAAGCCATGGAGAAACGTGAGTCTAATTAGTAAAAGATACTACGAAAGGTGCCCCTGAGCTGACACATTTAGTAATGCAATAGTTACAAGTATGACAAAAGGTAAGCCTAGGCGGCAGGATTGAATGAACGAGAATAGTCATGAAGAGGCTATTTTTTACTGTATTTTTGCAGATGAAAATGAATATCACTACTTAGAAGTTAAAGTACTTTTTTAAAAAGGGTTTAAAAGTATAAAATTGGAAAATCTTTTTCTTTTGGCATCACCCTCAGACAATGAATAAACCTTCTCTAATCTTATATTATAAAATTCTACCTGAATATTATACGTGAACTCAGAGTGTCTTGAAAAGCAAAAATGTAAAATGGATGTAGTTTGCTAACAGGCATGTGGCTGACTTCTTCTGGGGGATCCAGGACATTGCACTGTCCTTCATTGCTACAGAACACGTGTCCCAACAGGTTAGCGTAACATAACCAGAGAAGAAAGAGGCAAAGCTACAGAGTTAGACAAACTCCAAGCTTTCCAAGGTTTCTGATCTTTAATGCCAACACTCCAAATCCATTTGAGAATAATTTCCTCTATATCTGTGTCTCATTTTCATTGTCTTGAAGAAAAGATAACAAGCCAAAATGTCAGGCGATTTTTTTCTAATGTACAGCTACCAATTCTTGTAAACCCATAGTTTATATTGTCTAAGAAATATAAGCTTTTCTTTTCCCCATAATCTTCAAGGTTTTCTTCTAAATACAGGTACATAAAATTAGAGATTAGAGCTGGAGGCCACCTGTGATATCCAATGACATGTTCCTCAAGCTTGGGTGCTTGTGAACCTTGGGGATGTACAGAGGTCTTCTAGACAGTTCTCATGGCCAAAAAATAAAGAGGATGCATGTGATGTACCAATTTACGTATATATTTTGGAGAGAATACATTAATATTGAAACAAGCAAGTATTTACTCTTAAATAGAACCCCAAATTCCATAAATTAAAAGAGAAAAATAGGAACACTAAAGAGGCATATCTGACTTTAAAGATTTTGGTATCTGCTACCAGATTTCCAGGGATATCAGTTCAATGCCCATTGTTAGGGATATGATAAATAAATGACAAGCAATAGGATATATTGGAGTATATAAGGAAGCCATTTGGTGTAAAACCAATTTAGCCTGAAGTTGTTTTTCTGAAAGAGACTGATGTGGCCGCTGAGCATGCATTGTATATCTGCTTTAAGTATTTACTACGACACAAAGACAAGAACAATGCCCTTAAAGATAAGGATGTAACTTCCCCCACACTGGCATTTCCTTAAGTTTAAGGATCTCTCCCTAAACTAAGGATTGATTGCTGACCTGCTGTGCTCACCTTGTGACCACTCACCTTGCAACCACCGACCTGCTGTGTACAGCGAAGTGATGTGCTCGCAAAGCAATCTCCTGACTATTGTAAAAGGGACATTGTGAGCATATGTGATACGTGCTCTTTGACTGTATATAGCCACTGTGTATGCACCCACTTCTTTGGAGTGCTCCATTCCTTTGTGAAAGGACTCTCCTGGGCTATATGGTCTTCAGGATTGGCTCATAATAAACTCACCCCAATTTTGATTTATAGATTGGTTATGGATTATTTGCACTGATAATTAGCTTGAAAATATGAGAAATATTTATATAACACACATATTATTTTAGGAAGTGTCAATGAAAATAATCCATAACCAATCTATAAATTAAAATTTGGGAGAGTTTATTCTGAGCTAAAATGTGAGGACCATGGCCTGGGTCCTTTCTTCCCAAAGGAAGAAAAGGCACCAAAGAAGTGGGGTGCACAGAGTGGTTATATACCCCCAAAGAAAATGTTTCACATATGATTGAAATGTCCTTTCACAATAGTTGCGAGACGGCTCTGTGGGCACAGTGATCAATGGACACAGCAGGTAGATCTGCTGTCTCAGTGGACAGAGCAGGGTGGCAGGTCTGTTGTCTTGAGCTGAGTGGTCACAGGTGAGCTGGGTGGTCAAAGGTGAGCACAGCAATCAGTTCCTAGCCTAAGGAAAAATGCTTATCCTTAAGGAAATACCAATGTGGGGGGAAGTTGCACCTTTATCTTAAGGCCATTTGTTTCTTGACATAGGAAATGTTTAAAGCAGATATACAATGCATGCTCAATGGCCACGGTCAGGCCCTTTTGGGAAAAACAAAGTCAGGCCGAATTAGGTTTACACCAAATGGCTTCCTCATACACGACAATATATCCTATTGCTTGCCATTTCTATTTGTCAGGAAGAAAGAACATTTATTGACCATAACTTAAGTATCAAAATGTAGAAAAATAAAACAGAATAAAGGGATTAGAATCTTAGAAGACAAAGAATACTACATTAACTAGTTTAAATTGATTTAGTCAAAGAAAACAGAAAGCTTGGAGACTCAGAAATAAAGAATCTGAAGCATGCAGCAGATGAGCAATTTTTAATTAGAAATTGAGCTATTGAATTCAGGACTTTTTGATTAAAGAGACCTGGTTAAATTCTGCCCTATACATCCTTAATTTCCTTAGACTGACTATGGAAACCACCAAAAGTGAAAGGTCTTAGAAGCTCACTTGTCCTCTGAAAACCACTTCCTCATTGTAAATTATTCTTAATAGTCACATAAGGAAACGATTTCTTAGCACATTCTCAAACTGACAACGAGACAATGCCATAACTAAAAGCTGAGCATCATTGCTGGACCAGTTTGTGGGGCAAAAAATCCATGGGATTCTTTAAAATGTTTTTAATTTCATTTTTGTTGGCAATAAAATATGATTACTTGCTCTGTTACTTACACAAGTACAGGTTTCTGGTTGCACAGATAAAGAATAAACCATGAAATGAATCAATATCTAATATAGGTGCATTTTTCAATTTAAGACATGCAGCATTTATGGGCAGGTTTCCATGTAGTTACAGCAAAATTATTGCCATTCTTTCTGAAAAAAATTCAATAAAATCAGAAATAAAAAATACATCAGAAAAAAATCCTGTTTTAAAGAATTAGCAATCCTGAGTTTACCCAGGAATGTAGGATTTGTAATAGCAATTGTTTTCACCATTTATTTATTTTTCTAAATTAATATGTTGAAATTCCAAGTAAACTTTATTATATGGTTACACTTGCTTGTGGATAACGATCCATGTTTTTTTTCTATTTTGCAGTGCAACCAATTTCTCATGTTTGTATACCATGTGATAAATAGCACCATGCAAAAAATATAGTAGATATTTAATAGATATGTATTTTATCTAAAAAATTACTTTAGCCAAAGTAGAAAATAAAATCTGGTACTCTGAGGTTTTGAAAGAGTTAATACAGCTTCTCAATATATTTCATTTGTTCTGAGGAAGAGCTTATACAAGTAGCCTGAAAACTCTGCTCATCATATCATTATCATTAATATCAATAAATTATAGGAGATATGATCATTTTTTTTTGTGTGACTAAAAGACAAAATTTTATTTTAGAAAGAAGTATTTAGGAAATCTAGTCTATCAATCATAGCAACAGTCAAGACTTTCTTTAATTTCCTCCAGATTTCTGGTGAATTAACATTTTGACTCAGTTGAGTTCGTCTTCTTTCCTATATATAAAAAACATTATTTTAAGAATCTTTTGATTTATATGTTCCCAATTATTCTAAATTATTAAAACTGTTACAGCATTTTTATGGAAACATGCTAGTGATATTTTTCTGCCTACTTATATATTTCTTATCTTATTTACATATGGAAATTTTTATGATACTGGTCTTTCCCCCAAAATGGGACATTTTGACATAGTTTCTCAATTAGTCAAGCATACATGATTATCTATATGGAGAAGTATATTCCTAAATGACAAAGTCACATAAATAAGATTGAAAAGCCTAAATTTGGAAAATATTCTTGTATCAGATGCTTTACTTTTGTGATTAATTATTGAGGGACATGGGGGCTATGGTGCCATATGGCAGCTAAAGGTAAAAATGTATGTTCACTACCCTCTAAATAGCATAACATAAAATATATATTTAAATCCCAAAACATTTTTGTTAAAAATGGTAATCATAAAATTCTCTATTATGTGCGGTTAACAAAAGAGATCCTCACTAAAATCGGCAATTAGTTTTTACAAACAGAGATAAAAGAGCCAGACAGACCATGGGGCAATGCTGCCTGCTGTCAAATCTTGGCTTTGTTGCAACTGACTCTGCTAACGTAGGCAAAGTACAGAACCGGTCTGTGCCTCAGTTTCCTCCCTTGTAAAATGGAGATAATTCATGACCTACCTCCCAGGCGTATTTGTAGGATTAAATGATGAATGTCTATCAATTGCTTAAAACAGTGCTAAGAACAGAGTAAGCTTTTACTTTATTAAAAACCTGAATTTGCTACTCCATGAGAGCTTCATACTCTTTGAAGGATCATCAAAGAACGAGCGCAGACTTTCAATCTTTTTAAAAAAATGACTTCCTAAATGGAGTCTGAACTCAAAGTGAATCCCCTGTTGAGCATAAACATGGATCTAATGGCCTATCCTGTGTGAGGGCACGAGGGACTCAGGATAGCGTTTCCCACTGGAACTAGAAAATGACCGTGTTATAACTTATGACAAGGTTCCCACAGTCAATGAAATCAACCACAGTTACACACTCCTTAATTAAAGGAATTCTCAGACACATTTGATAATATAGAATTTGAATATCTAAAATGTAACCCTTGTATGCTGTGGTCCCCAAACTTCTTTAACCAGACAACCCGCTTTCACAGAATGTTCATTAACAACAAAAGGAATGTTTCTCAGTGTTTCTCTGACAATGCTTTGAGAAATGCTGGTCCAGGACATCAATTGAGCAAATGTTTCCTGTGTACCTAATTTTTGCTAGGGCACAAGTTCTAGATACTTGGGATTCAGTAGTGAACAAAACAGACAACAAACACAACTCTAAAGGAATTTTCATTCTTTGTGTGTGTGCGTGTGTGAGGAAGATGGGCCCTGAGCTAACATCTGTTGCCAATCTTCCTCTTTTTGCTTGAGGATGATTGTTGCTGATCTAACATCTGTGCCAGTCTTCTTCTATTTTGTATGTGGGACACTGCCACAGCATGGCTTGACAAGCAGTGTGTAGATCTGCACCTGGGATCAGAACCTGTGAAACCCAGGCTGCCAAAGTGGACCTCGTGAACTTAACCACTAGGCCACTTGGATGGCCCCAGGAGTTTTCATTCTTGTAGGGACAGTATTGTTTAAATATTGAAACCTTTTAAATGCCTGATATCTAATACTGTGTATTCAATCCAATTTTCTGCAGTTTGCTATGAGTGCATAATTTTTTTTTTTTTAAAGATTTTATTTTTTCCTTTCTCCCCAAAGCCCCCCAGTACATAGTTGTATATTCTTCGTTGTGGGTCCTTCTAGTTGTGGCATGTGGGACGCTGCCTCAGCATGGTTTGATGAGCAGTGCCGTGTCCGTGCCCAGGATTCGAACCAATGAAACACTGGGCCGCCTGCTGCGGAGCGCACGAACTTAACCACTCGACCACGGGGCCAGCCCCCTGAGTACATAATTTTTAATTGAAGCACTGAATAATGAATTTTACTCTGAGAATTTAAAAATTATCATCATAATACTTCCTGAGAAACATAAAATGCTACTGATGACATCATAATTCCAGGTTTGGTATTTAAAATTGTGATCAATTATTCTCTAAAACTTCACCGACAGAAAAAATTTACCTTCTCATCTTTCAATATATTCAATGTATCAATAGTACCAAATTATAACTCCAATTAGCCCATACTTAGATGTTCCTCTCACATTAATATTTAATATAATTTTAAAATAAAACTGTAAGTAATGATACAGGGAACATAAAAGTAACAAAATAAATGGACTTCATTCCTGTGCCCTAATGTTACTTCCCTCATATCCTCGTTCTTTCTCTTTTTTTCATTTATAAATTCAAACATTTTCTATTGATATGTTTCCTGCCACTTTCTTTCATAATATTTGATACCACTGAGAATTACTATAAGTATTTTAAACACTTTTTTTCATATAGATTTTCTAATGTTTAATGTCAAACAGAGTCACTTCTTCCTTTTTAGAGAAAGGTATTTTAGTTACAGGAAGAAAACTACAAAATGGATCCACAGCCTTAAAAAAATCTCAGAAAGTTGTTCTCAAAATGTTCAACTTGCTAATAAGCATAAAAATGAAGGATCCGCTAAAAGGTCAGTTCCACTCGAAGATTTTACCTGTTCAAAGAATAGCACTGTGGGAACGTGGGGTATCTTAAAAACAGTAATATCTTAAAGATTCCAGGAGATAGGCTAGAATGGCAAAAAACCTAGGAAACGCTGCATGACATTAAATTCACATGGAAGCTGAGCACAGAAACAGCCTATATGCTTTAGAACCAATGCAGTGTCCTTAAACTATGAAGATAAAAGCTTATTAATGACACTAGAAGCTGATAGTGTCCAGTGTGGGGAGAGAAAGTCTATTTAGAGGAGAAGAAAGTTAAAAAATGTGATGAACCAATCCCCTACACATTACATGGCAGATCTATTTGATCAAGAAACGTATTTTATGTGGGGGGGATTGTGTGTGTAAGTTTAAGCTGGTTAATTGATTATCTTTTTACGTTGGAATTTCTTCACTTGACTCTATTTAAGCCAAGGAATGAAACAGCCATTAAAAAAAGGTGGAACTGTCTATAAGCACTGATGGCTATTTTTTTGAATTTCCCTATAATCTAATTCTCCTCCCAGTAAAGAGAAATGAGAATGCACCAACTAAGGGTTTCTGTCGTCTAAATAGAGAAAAGTTAGATGAAATTAAACCAGGTTACCTTCTTGTAAGTTGTACGTTGAAGTCATTTGCGTTCAGATACTCTACTGTATTCAGAATCTGTCTCTTATTTAGACTGTGTTTGCCACTGTGTTGTGATGCCAGAGCTTGCTTTCTGTAGCAGAGATAGCACAGGGGATGGAGCACATGAAGGAAGGCACCTTCTCTCAGTGCCAAAAACATGCACCGTGCAGAAAGAAATTCCACCATGGCTTGTTCATGATTTTCCATTTCATATTTCTCTGCACTGTTCTTTTAAAAACATACATATTCCTTGACAGAATGACTCATATAGACCATAAATTCGTAGAGTGGATGAATTTATGGAATCTCTGTGAAACAGCCTGGAAACAGAATCAAAGGACAGAGGGATAAATGACAAAAATAGAAGAAAAATGTCAAAAACAGACATAAAATCATAGGAAAGCAGTGGACTAGGATTCTATGAATCCTAATTCCCAGCTTCATTTCTACCATTAACTCGTTGTGTGACTCCAAGAAAGTCCACATTTTCTTCATCTCCAGCATGAAAGGAGGGAACGCTCTAACCCCAAAGATCATTTTCAGCCTAAAATGTAATGAAATTGGTTTACTTCCTTGTATTTCCTGGGGCTGATTCTGCTCTCCTCAACTCACTCTTGATGAATTCAGGATGGATAGTTAGGTGTTTGCTCAGGTGCTGCCTTGAGGACAGAGCTTGAAGCAGACAGCCCAGCTGAAAAGAAAGATACAGAATTGGCTCAAATAAACCTCTCCTTGCCTCCAAACCTGGGTGACTTAAATTCTCTTACTTTATCAAGAAGAAAGGAGCATAACATTTAGAGTCTACTAAAGGCTGTAAAATATACCTTTAGTGCCTGTAAGAGCTCCCTCGTGGCCTGAAAAACTTACTGCTGTGTTTAAGGCCCTTCCATAAAAGATATACCTTACACATGAGAAAAACTGGCTCAATGTTTTGCATAAGGCTGATCACTGTATTTACAGGGTACAAACCAGTTCATTTCAACTTTTTGTTGGTTTTTTTAAAGATTGCCACCTGAGCTAACATCCATTGCCAGTCTTCTTTTTTTTTCCTTCCTCTTCTCCTCAAAGCCCCCAGTACATAGTTGGATATTCTAGTTGTGGGTCCCTCTGGTTGTGCTATGTGGGACACTGCCTCAACATGGTCTGATGGGCAGTGCCATGTCCGCACCCAGGATCTGAACTGGCGAAACCCCGGGCCGCCAAAGCAGAGAACACCAACTAAACCACTTGCACTAGACCAGCCCCTATTGGTTTTATTGAAACAATTTTCTCCAGATTTTTCCTTTTCATAACTCCAACAGCAAAAAGTTTTCAAGGTGGGCAGTGAGGGGACATTTTTTTAAACAACCTGTTCATCACTCTGAAAAAATATAGTTTCATATGATTACGGCAAGTTAAGTTTGAGCAGAGGAATAATTGCTTTGTTGTTTAGTAGAAGTCTGTGTCAAAGCAAAACTTGAACTAGACAAAATTAAACAGGTCAGGAAAACTTTATTCAAGGCTATTGCAATAGGGGAGAGAAGCCAATGCTCAGCCTGCGCTCAATTTCACTAAAATAAAGGGCTAGAGATTTTTAAGAGATGGGGTGGGGGGAGGTTGGTGAGAAGAATTATAGACCTTCTTTGTTTGCTAATTGGTTTTACTCAAAGGAAAAGTAACTTTCTCATATTTTCATAGGAGAGAGTTTTGCAACTTAGAGCAAGGTGTCCTGTGAAAGTTTGGGTTCTACTCTCCTGGCAGAAGCTGGGACACGGGGACGCTACATTTTTGGATAATTACATTTCAAAGAGGTGGGTCCCAGGTCCTTGAGAAAGACAGTCCCAGGTTGTAAAACTGGCAGGAGGCTTTTAAAATGATTTCCATCTCAAAGGGGCAGAGAAAGAGTTGACAATTATAAATCGTCTAAAGTAAATTCTCTAAGAAAAGAGAGATCAGGGCCGAGAGTCAGCTGAGGGGAACAGGAACACACTTCAGTCAAACTCAAATGTTTTCCAAAAATGTTCGTTTCCAAAATCTGGGAGTTATAATCATCACAATCAACAGAAACAAGCTCAGAGAGTTTGAGTGCTACACACTGCACTAAGTGTTAGAATACAGGCAAGTATACACTGCAGTTTCTGTTCTCTAGATGTTTCTAGTCTAGAAGAGAAGAGGGAAATTAAGAGATAATGATCAATACAATACAAATTGTTATATTTTAAATTCTAAGTGAAAAAGCTCTAAGAGCTCAGCAAGGAAGAGAGGACTCAGACATGGAAACAGGCTTGCATGTGTGAGGTTCTGTCAAATTAATCTTTTAAAAGTTACAATTATTTATGAGGTCAGAAGCTCTTTTGACTGTATGAATATTTAATAAGGAAAACGGGCCCAAAAATTCTGGATGTATTACTGACTTGAATGTGATTTTCAAACTTGGGTTCCTGGAACCCTGGGGTTCCATGGAATAATCAGGGCATCACAGAGGAATTTAGATGGAAAAGAAAGCATGGAGCCTCAGCGCACTTCCCTCACAACATAGCAGCTCTATTTTCACATCTTCTATATGAGAGTGATAAATTTCTCTGGGAAAAAAAAGATTTCACTGCTTTAAGAAGGGGCTAAAAAGCTGTAGAAAACAAAAAACTCCACATGAGGAAAAAAGTATGTAAAAGTAATCCAATGACAGTTTAATTTTTATTTGTGGCGGTGTTCACATTTGTGATTCTACCCCTTTGCTCTGCCTCACTTGCACAATTACCAAAAAGGCAACTGCCTCAGGCTGAAAAGAGAGTTATTCTCCCTTCATAATTCATGTCACACTGTGCTGCAATGATGCCGTCTCTGTAATGGTCTTCTGAGCAGCAGAGATGTGAATAGAGGCCAAACGGTGTAAGCAGAAATCTTGAAAAATATCAAAGACATATACCCCCAAGTGGGTCACACCCTCAGGGACCGTTCCAGCCTTATTGGTGCAGTAAAAGGGAGGGGCCTGTTGGAATTAGGGATCTAGGAGAAGAACACAGTAATTTAAAGAACTGCAACCCCAAACTGGCAACAATTCACAACTGATATTTACCCACACACTCTTCAGACATGAATTGTGCTGACAAATAAACTGAAAATAGTAAAAATGTACGTTAGTACAATATGGGAAGTCTTGATGACAGGTCTTGGGTCCAAGTGTTCTTCTCTAGAAATCAAATTTGATTTTCAAAACTCTCAGGGTAAAGTTATAAGTAAAAGAAAAAAGAAAAAAAAGGAATTGTTTACAAATTTACACTAACATTTAACTAAGACGACCCAGGACAAGCAATTTTTGAATATAGGAAAAAATCAGAGAAGAAAAAAAGAATAATTTTGATGCATTGAACATTTCTGGTGAGAAGTTGTGCACCTGCCCTCACACACCGTGGGTTCTCTCGAGGTTTAACACAGAAGAGGTAAGCTGGCGGCTGGGAAAGAGGTTAACCTTCTTGGCTACTTTTTCTTGGGCAGACATGTGGCTGAACATTAACCCAAGTGTCGACCAAAAAACCCACCCAGAAAAGATGACCTGAAACTAGTTTAGTTCTTTAAATTCCTTTCTTTCTGCTTTTATGTTTTCTGACTAACAGGTTTTTTCTTTCTCAAAAAAGAGGGAAAGTGAAGTACCAGCTATTTAGCACCAAGCAAAAGAGGTCAGGTTAACCTCTTTTCTCTCCATCTTCCCTCCATCATCCTCAACCTCCTTCTCCCTGCCCCATTTCCTTTGTGAGAGATTATATATCTTCCTCAAGCAAGCTCCTGGCTAGAGTTTCTCCACCATCTTCATTTAAATACTGAGGAATGTGAAGGAACACGCGCCCTGGGAAGTTTTGTATTTTGCATCTTTTGCTACCAAATATGCACTCAGAAGTGCAGGGCCTTGAAAAACTTCTGGGTAGCATCTTTCCTTAGGCATCATCACAAACTTTGAACTGTTGCCAACAGAGCTCACATCCCTTGATTAGAGAGCTTGAAACTACAGAGACAAATGTTCTTTGTCAGCTTGATTTGGCAAAACCCAGATCCACTTACCTTCAGAGAAGGCTTTCAGACATGTCTTTTTTATGCAACCTATTTTATAAGTAATTTCGATACTATTTGACATTGCTGGTTTTGTTTCATGTATCCGTTTTAATTGGTAGTCTTTGGTATTCAGTGTCCTGCGTTAATCTCCTAATGAAGGTTGCCATTTAAGATAAATCCAATAAATAATTAACTGACTAAAATGCAGTTGAGAGCTCATTATCTATATATAATTTAATAGTGCTGGAATTCAGCTTCAGTACTGTGTTCACTTTCAGCAGTGCCTTTAAAGAACCCAAGACTCTATGCATTTTGGAGTGATAATAAATGAAGGGCATGGTTTCCCTCCCTCTGGTTTTCTGAAACATAGAATAGACAGTACTGTATGTGAGGAAGAGAGATGCTATCTGCTTGGAAAGCAGGATCTTCTCCAACACAAAAGGCATTCCTAAAGTAAAAGCGATCCTCTATGAACTTTTCGTTTGGAGGATGGGTCTTTTGGTTTCAGCTCTCATCTACTGTCACAGTGACTGAAACAATTTAAGAACCCCTATTTGTATTTAGAGAAGTCCTGGGGGTTGTTTGCTGTTGTCCAAGAGGTGCCTCTCCTATTCCACACTGTGCTCATTTGATCAGGGGTACAGTCTGCGGCACAAATAATTTCACGCTCAGATTGAATTTGTGGTAGGAGAGTTAGAAAAAGGAGATGTGGTTCTAACTCTTGCATTTCTAAAAGAAAGATTCAGTTGAAGCCTACTGCTATATTTGGTTCCCTCACTGTCTCTTCATTGTTTTCGTACTTCTTATGTAAGTTTATATTGGCTGAGTTTAGGCTTGTCAGAATATCCTACAGAAAGAAGAACATGGAGGAAGTAGATGTTAATTTTTTTCTATTTTAAGTCCTCCATTGTATACTCCTGACTGTACCAGACCACTACCAAAAGCTGCAAACTTTGATACTGTAAGGATAAATACACATTAAAACTAGTAGGCTTAATTCTCCCTGCTGAAAATAAGGGAAGAGATTTCACTCCCTTCTCTGTTCTCACAACATTTACTTTAGAAAACTTGCAAGTATAGTATCTTCTCTTTTAAAGGTATAAATCCATTTGAAAACTAAACATGCTTTTCGCCAGCTTTTTGACCTAGGAATGTCTTTCTCAAACATCTAGGAGCCATCTCTTTGAAACGCAAATATCAAAAGAGATAGCACCTCTTTCTCCCAGCTTCTCTAGGAGGGTGGGTGCCTAACTTTGGTGGGTGCCTTGCTTCACGTTGTAAAACTACCTCCTGTCAGGGCCAGCCTTGGGGTGTAGTGATCAAATTCACTCTCCGCTTGGGTGGCCTGTGGTTCCCAGGGTCGGATGCAGGGCATGAATGTGGCACTGCTCATCAAGCCACGCTTTGGCAGCATCCCACATGAAAAGTGGAGGAAGATTGGCACAGATGTTATCACAGAGCCAATCTTCCTCACAAAGGAAACCCCCAAATCAACTCCCTCCTGTCATAAAGATATGAAAAGTTTGTTTTTTTTCTGGATAAATCCAATCAGCCAACACAGATAGTCACTTCAATTACCAGGTGAGTTTAGGAAGAACTATGAATGACAAATGGTACTGTCAAGTGTGTTTACTAGAGGACTAGTCATTGTTTAGCTTGAAAATGCGTCTGTAACGGATTGTATCTGCTTGTTTGTATTAAAGCATGAGATGTCTTCCTATCTGTGGAACCTCTTAGCCAATTGCCTATGATGCGCATCACATTCTGGTTTAGTGCTTCTTCAATATTAAAACTTTTTTCTCTCTCTATTACCTTTCTGGAAAGGTTTTCTGGGTTGGGTAATGATTTTGTTTTCAATCATATTTCCCCAACAATGCCAGTTTGGAGACAACTGAAGGAGCAATCATTTTCTCCCACTCACTGGAGAAGGAAAATACTTGTAATCCACTAGTGTTCTTACCTCTCAGGATGTTTGCTCACATTTAATTCTTTCCTAACATATTTGGTTAAAGTATGTTCTTTTATGCATGTGTTGAAGTTCATCAAACCATGTGTAGACATTTTCATAAGTTGGGTTAGTTATTTTCTTCCAAGGCACATTGACATTTAAGTCCTAACTCTGGAACATAAACATAACTCTAGAGGTAAACACTATTCTTTTAATCACTGCTAATTAACTCTACTCTGTCATATTCTGCAGAAGATGAATTACTGAAAGCACATGCTGAATTCCAATTAATTTTGTGACTAACTCTTGTGTAACTCTCAGTAAATTATGATTCTCCAGTAAATAGTTATGATTTACAAAATTAAAGGAAACTGTTGAAAGTGGAAAGTTTAAAAAAATAGGCAGAAATTAGAAATTATGAAATATTTCATGAGTATCCCAGTACACAGCTGCCTTATTTACCTGAAATGTTAGGGAGTTAATCATCATTACCGTTAATTGGGTATCCATGGTAAGTAGCCTTGGACTGCTTTCTCTTACATTTTCAGTATATTTATAACATTAATGATGTTTTAAAAAATTCACTGTATTTTCTTCAATGTTATCACTTGAGGACTATATATATATTTGTCCCAGAGATGCTGCCATCACTTAGCAGAGTTTTAGAATTCCATGAAATCCACCATAAAGTCTCTTTTTCTAAAGTTATTTTTCCAACCTGTATGTTCTAGAATTAAACGTTCATCTGTTGAAGATGAATTAGCCTTTGGAAAACACCAACTCAATGAGGACCACATCTGGCATATCAGGGGAAGCAAGATACGGAATATCACTTTTTACTGAAGACTTTCTCAACTGTTACTAAGTAACAACTATTTTTTCTCATGTAGTTCTTTAACTGACTCTAAAACTGGTCATTTCAATAGAAGACACATAATAGCCATGAGTTACGCCCTCTCAAGGTAAATTGCAGCACATTTTTTTCATAGGAGTAGGGTGAGGAAAGAAATAAAAGTAAAACTTCAAGATTGCAGAAAATGGCAAAGTAATTAAAGTCTTCATATTCAAACATTTGGAAAACATATATACTCATTTGTAAAATATCATATTTGAGAAGTCCTGTTTCTGGTCCAGCATTTAAGGAGACTGGAAGTAGTCACTCCAATCTAACAATAAATAGCTCAACAAATGAAAAAATCAACAACTTGGCTTAGATCTATCAGAAGAGGAAGGTCTCAGGTCAAACCACTGCCCCCAAAATTAGAGAGAAAGGGGATACAGGGAATCACAACTTGATGAAGCAGAAACCTCCACAGGAATTAGCACTGGGGTAGGAAAATCTAAACTGTAATTGAGGGGCCGGCCCCATGGCTGAGTGGTTAAGTTTTGTGCTCCACTTCAGTGGCCTGGGGTTTCTCTACTTCAGATCCCGGGTGCAGACATGGCACCGTTCATCAGGCCACACTGAGGCAGCGTCCCACATGCCACAACTAGCAAGACACACAGCTAAAATATACAACTATGTACTGGGGGGATTTGGGGAGAAGAACAAAAGAAGATTTAAACTGTAATTGAGGAATTGCTGGAAACTGAATTTGGACAAGTATGACAGGAAACGACTCCAGGGGCTGTTCAGTCATGTCGGGGGCCCACACACTTTTGTGTGTTTCAACTCCAGAGGCTCTACCTAATTCTCACAGTAAATATTGGAGAAAAATCTCCTCGAGCTTCCAGAAAGGGAGAGAGGAAAAATCACCATCATGAAATACACTAGAACATTCTGTTAGTCTTAACAGAGCCTGCCCTCAAGAGAAATTATTCTGCCAGAGCCCAAATTTGGGGGGTTTTATTAGAGCCTAACCTAGCTGAGACAAGGGAAATACCCAGCTCCAGCCCACTTTAGTCATCCCTTCACACCTCAGGGGGAGGGCACTGAGAAGTTTGTGCAAAGTTCACGCTTCAGTAAAAAAGGTTTACTAAAAGACTGAGAACCTAATCATGGAATTATAAATGCTGTCCCTTCCCTTCACACTTTACAAACACATTAATAAAGGCCAGTTTACTGGAGGTTTACAGTTTACTGGAGGGTCCTTTTTCCAGTACATCACGTATGGCTTTTAATAAAGATTACAACGCATATTAAAATGTTAAGAACACAGTCTGAAGACACAGAGCAAGCACTTGAACTAGCTCGGACACAGCAGAGAAGTCAGATTTATAAGGTCGAGAATTGACAACTATGATTAACATGCTAAAGACTCTAAAAAAGAAAAAAAGGGTAGACGCTATTCCAGAGCTGATTGGTAATGTTAGCAAAGAGATAGAAATTCTAAGAAAGAAACAAAAAGAAATGCTGAGGACCAAAAATACTGTAACAGAAAGGAAGAATTACTTTGATGGGCAAATTAGTACTGGACACAACTGAAGAAAGAATTTCGGAGCTTAAGGATATGTCAACAGAAACTTTTAAAACTGAAAAACAAAGAGAAAAAAGACTGAAAAAAAGTGGAACAGAACACCCAAGAACTGTGCAACAGCTACAAAAGGTGTAACACAGACACAATGGGAATACAGAAAGGGAAGAGAGACAGGAACGGAAGAACGATTTGAGGCAATAATGACTGAGAATTTCCCAGAAACAACAGATACCAAACCACAGATTCATATAAATATGTTTTATGTATATTTTCATGTTCAAACTTGCAGAAAATCACAAGGATAAAGTCTTGAAAGAAGCCAGAGGAAAAAGAAACACCTTACCTACCGAGGAGCAAAAAATATCACATCCAACTTCTCTTTGGGAACTATGCAAGCAAGAAGAGAATGGGAATAAATTTTAAAGTGTTGAGAGAAAAACTCCAACCAACCCAGAATTCTGTATCCTGTGAAATTGTCCTTCAAACGGTATGGAGAAATAAAGACTTTTTCAAACAAACTAAACTTGAAGGCATTTGTTCTTCAAATGAAGACTGAATTTCTGCCTTGCAAGAAATGTTAAAAGTTTTTCTGAGAGAAGGAAAATGATACAGGTCAGTAACTCAGATCTACATAAAGAAAGGAGGCATGCTGGAGAAGAAATAAGTAAAGGTAAAATAAAAGCTTCTTCTTATTCTTACTTGACCTAACAGATAAAGCTTTGTTCAAAATAATAATAGCAACAATCTATTCAATGATTATAGCTTATGTGTAAGTGGAACGAATGACAGCAATGATACAAAGGATGAAAGGGAGGAATTAGGAACACCTTGTTTTATGAGCTACTTGCACTATCCATGAGGTAATATAGTATTACTTGAAAGTGGACTTGGATTAGTTATAAATATATATTGCAAATTCTAGGGTAATCACTAAGAAATATTTTAAAAAAGTATAACTGATATGCTAAGAAAGGAGAGAAAGCTGAATCATATAAAATGCTCAATTAAAACCATAAAAGGCAAAAACAGTGTGAAAAACAAAAATAGGAACAAAAAAGGGCAATGAATCAATGAATAGAAAACAGTAACAAATGTGGTAAATATTAACCCAATTATATCAATAATCACTGGAAACATCAATGGTCTAAAAATACCAATTAAAAGTCAGAGATTATCAACTGTATGTGGTCTACAAGAAACTCACTTTAAATATAAATACACATAAAGATAAAAAATAAAGAGATGAAGAAAGATATACACTAAACAAAAGGAAGGAAGCATAGCCATATTAGTTTCCAATAAAGCAGATGTTAGAGTAAGGAAAACCATCAGGAAAAAAGAAGGACATTACATAATGATAAAAGAGTCAATTCTCTAAGAAGACAACAATCTTTAACGTGTATAAGCCTAACAATAGAGCATCAAAATATGTGAGACAAAAACTGATAGAACTGCAAGGAAGAAAGGAATCCATTATTACAGTTAGAAACTTCAGCACCTTTCTATCTGCAAAGGGAAGCTCTAGCAGGCAGAAAATCAGTAAGGACATACTTGAAGCTAAACAACACCATCAATCAACTGCAGACATCTATAGACATCTATAGACTACTTCAACCAAGGATAGCAGAATATACATTCTTCTCAAACTCACAGGGAATATTTACCAAGAGAGTTAACATTTGAGGCCATTAAATACACATTAATACATTGAAAAGAATAGAAATGATGCAATGTATGCTTTCAAACTGCAATGCAATTAAACTAGAATTCAATAACAGAAAGATAGCTAGGAAATCTCCAAATACTTGGAAATTAGACAGCATAATTCTAAATAACACATGAATCAAAGAATAAATCTCAAGGAAATTAAAAAATATTTTGAACTAAGTGAAAATGAAAATATAACTTTAAAAATGTTGTAGGATGCAGTGAAATCAGTGCTTAGAGGGAAATTTATAGCATTGGATGCATATCTGAAAAGAAAGATTTAAAATCAATAAGCTTACACCTAAAAAAAACTAGAAAAACTAGGAGAAATTAAATCCAAAGTAAGCAGAAGAAAAGAAATAAGAAAAATTAGTGCAGAAATTGATGAAATTGAAAATAGAGAAATCAATAGAGAAATTCAACAAAACCAAAACCTAGTTCTTTGAAATGATCAACAAAATTAATAAGCATCTAGACAGGCTAACTGAGAAAAAAGAGATGGGAGATAATTACTAATATCAGAAATGAAAGAAGGAGCATCACTACAGATTCCATTGACATTACAAGGATAATAAAGGAATAATATAAACAAATTTGATAATCTAGATGAAATGAACCAATTCCTTAAAAGGCACAATCTCTCAAAATTCATATGAAAAGCAATAACTAATTTGACTGGGCCTATATCTATTAAAGAAATTGAACCAATGATTAATAACCGTTCAAAACAGAAAGCAACAAGACCAGATGAGTTCACTGGTGAATTCTGCCAAATATTTAAAGAAGAAATTATGCCAATCCTCTATAATCTCTTCCAGAAGACCAAAGCAGATAAAAGATAAAAGCAGAATATTTCCTACTCATTCTCTGAGGCCAGCATTATTCTCACACCAAAAGCAGGCAAAGACATTGTATGAAAAATACAAGCCAATATATCTCATGAATATAGTTGTAAAAATTCTCAAAAAAAATGAGTAAATTGAATCCAACAATGTATAAAAAGAATTATACACCACAACCAAGTGGAATTTAGCCCAGCTATGCGAGGCTGGCTCAACATTGGAAAATCAGTTAAAGTAATTCATCACATCAACTGGCCAAAGACAAAGAATCACATGATCATATAAGTAGATCCAGAAAAAGTATTTGACAAATTCTAACACCCATTCATTATAAAAGCTCTATTCAGTAAACTAGGAATAGAGGGGAACTCACTCAACTTGATGAAGAACATCTGCAAAAACTTGCAACTGATGTCATACTTAATGGTCAGAAACTAGAGTTTTCTTATCAAGATCAGGTACAAGGCAAGAATATTCTCTCTCACTAATCTTTTTCAACATTATACTGAAAGTGCTAGCTACTGCTATAAGACAGGATTTTATATAGAGAGGCAAAAGACCCAGAATAGCCAACACAATTCTGAAGAAGAAAAAAGACTGAGGACTGACACTACTGACTTCAAGATTTACTATAAAGCTACAGGAATCAAGACAGTGTGGTATCGGTGAAAGAATAAACAAATATATCAACGGAACAGAATAGAGAGCCCAGAAATAGACTCACACAAATATAGTCAACTGATCTTTGACAATGGAGCAAAGACAATACAATGGAGCAAAGACAGACTTTTCAACAAATGATGCTGGAACAAGTGGACATTCACATGCAAAAAAATGAATCTAGACGCAGATATTACATCCTTCACCAAAATTAACTGAAAATGGATCAGAGACTTAAATATAAAATGCAAACTTATAAAAGTCTTAGAAGATAACTTAGGATGAAAACCTGGATGAACTTGGATACGGGGATGCCTTTTTAGATACAACACCAAAACAATCCATATAAGAAATAATTGATCAAGCTCCGCCCAGCAGCAGACAAAACTCTCTGTCTGCCATTAGCAGAGGGGCCACGCCCAGCATTCACGGCTCCGGCAGAGGCC